>NC_056726.1:307656886-307804386 GCF_019279795.1 Protopterus annectens
AATTCTGCATTATTCATGAGAGAGAAAAAAACTTCCCACTGAAGGCATTGGGAAGTAGCAGACAGACTTAGTTTGGAGTTCTACTACTTGTCACTTGTAAATGTACACCAAGGATCATTTACTGCAGTGAGAGTTTTCACACCTCAGCATGAGAGTGTGGGAGAGGTCTGTCAATTCTTTTAGAACTACAAAAGAATCATTTTACAAAAGCTTGTTATTTACCTACTTTCTTTTGCTGGAAGTAGCTAACAGCTATTTCTAGCATAAAACAAGCTCTGACAGACACATAAATGAGGCTCAGTCAGGAAAACACAGAAGTAGCTCTGCTGCAGAAAGTGTTTTAGATGACAGTGTTTCACAGTCCTGCCATTCTATCTTAATACAGGGTGGCCTAATAGTTAAGGTGTTTGCCTTGCAAACACAAGGTGCAGGGTTCGAGTCTCACAATGGATAATTGGCTACGCTTAAAATGGCTCACAAGGGCAGTTAGCATTGTACTAACCTATGAATGGTGTGAGAAAATAACAACACTTCCTTATGTCAAGCATGACTCATATAAAGAAGACTCAAAACGTATTCTGGGAAGAAGGAATGAAAGCAAGAAAACAAAATCACGTGAAAAGGGCAGACACCACCATCCACTGTTTTGAGGGAAACACATTAAAATTGTAAAAGAAGCACTTGGAGTGATTTTGAGGAATTTAAATAGCTCAGAAAACAAAGATATAATGGAAAAAATATTTTTTAAATTCTAAGGTGGAGTTTTCCTTTAACAATACACCCTTATGAATGGTCTACTTTCTAATGAATTATAAATTGCATTGAATTACCATACTATTAATCACTGTAATAACACTGTACAACACCCTAACTGCATATCCATATATTAACATTTAATGAAAGCATCCCTTTTGCCTAATATGAACTAAATAAACATAACATGCCAAGTAAAATGCCCACTTGTTACCCATCCTTTCTTTTCTCAGTACAAGCAGCTGTACTATGATTGCTTACTAATGCAACAGATTATAGTTGTGATTTCCTCCCTCACCCTTACTACACCCTTCCTCCTCCTCTCTATTCCAGTTGAGTGCCTAAGTACCTTATTCTCAGTACTTACCATATAGGACTGCAATATCTGCAGTCTGAGATCCAGTTCCAAGGTTATCATTTGCCATCTTTTCAATAATTCCTTGTTTTTTTTTCCCATGTTTTAGCTTATGTAATCCCAAAAGATTCCTACGTCATCCCACCTAGCCAAATGTCCAAATATTTGACTTCCTCTACTACCCACCCTGTATCATCTTCCATGGGATCACCATCGTAAGGCCTCATATTGATCATTTTAATTTGTATTTTATCTTTGTTGACTTTGTATCCCACTTTCTGTCTGAGTTCCTCTATTATTTCCTACAGCATGTTCCTATCTTCTAGTGGCTTTACCATAGTTATTAACACATTATTCACAGATAATGTCTCCTTCCTTTGTGAACCCTGGCAACCATATCTCTGTACTTTGATAGCACTGATTTTAATAGCTAATTGCAGATAACATGAAGCATGGAAGATCCTTGCCTTATTCTATTCACCAATTTAAATTGCGCTGATAGAGATGCTCTCATCTTAGCCTTAGCTCCGGACCTTTCTTTCCATCTGTCCATTACTTTAAATAGGCATTTCCATCTCACTCTACCAAATGCTTTTTTAGCATCCATTGGTAGCATTGATAACTTTATTTTGGCTCTGAGCATCCTGCAAAATTAATAATGTTCATGACACATTGTCCACTGTCTTAGACACACACACACACACACCACACACACACACACACACACACACACACACACACATATACACAAATCCACACTGATTTCCTTGTATAATTCCTGACAAAACCATTGCCAGTCTATTTGCAAATACTGCCAAAAAAGCTATATATGTTTACTATAACAGGCAGCACACATCTTTCCCCTTGTTTTATATGACAGATATTATTGCCTTCTTCCATGACTTAGGAGGACTCTCCCTTTCTAATATTCATTTAAATAATGTTGCTCGCACTGTTAACATTTTATATTTAACCACTGACCACACTACCAGAGGATACCATCAGTTCCTGATAATTTATTCTTAGGCATTTTGTCCTAAGCACTCTTAATTTCCTCTATAGTTACTTTCTTCTTCAAACCCCACCTTTCCTCTTCATCTACCCTAGATAATTCTGTATGCTTCCACCAGTCACCCTCCTCATCTTCTGGAACAAATTGTTTCTTGTTCTCTATAAAGGTCTTCATTGTAGCTTTAAACTCCTTTATATTCCAACCAGCTTTTTCACTTCACATATTGTGTCCTTTTGTTTATAAATACCTCCTGCTGCTTGAATCTAATTACCAATGCAGAAAGAAACTGAGACAGAACTTCCATGTGCATGCTATCTTAAACTGCAGTCTCTTGTCCAATTCTTCTTGCAGCATTTTTCTAATTCCCCCTTTTTCTTTTTCTCTTCCCCGTTACTTTGTTTTTCATTGCAAATCTTCTAACTCTTGCATTAAGTCTTTTGTCTTTTCCTTGAACTTCTCACCTTATTTTTTTATATAACACACTACCTCCACCCATGTCTTTTTCTTACATTTATCCCATATTTCTCCTTTCCACTTAATTTCTCCTCTCAGGATTTCTTTCATGATGTTTTCCACCCATTGTCTTTCTTTCTAGTTTCTTATTAAATTTCCCAGAAATCTGCAGTGTCAATCCAGTCTTTCTTGATTCTCTACGCTAATGCCTGCCATCACTAGTGCATTATCAGTGTATGATATTGGCTCCACTTTTATTTGTCATACATTTTCTATACCTTTGAGATGTACATATACCCTATGTAAGCCTAGGCCACTCTGTATGTGTATTCAGACAAAATGTGTATGCCTGTCTGTCCCTCCTTCCTTTTCCTATCCTCAATGAGCTATCTGTCCTATTATCCACCGGTACTTTACCAAAAACCTTGCTTCCTTACCTCCTTATACCTAACCTTTCTTAGTGATACAGTTCCAGTTCCCCAGTACAATACACATCCATTCCTGTAATGCTGCCTTTTTGTCAGTAGTGTTCTCATTGTACTAATCTCTGACTGAAGAGGTATATAAGCAGCTGCCATCATCATCTTTTCTCCCAAGACGCAGCTCCTGATTCTAAACATCCTGTCGCATTCGTTATCCTTTCTTCCATTTCTGTGGGCATGCTCCGTCTAGCCATATCACCACTCCTCTTCCCTTTTTCCCATTCCATACTGCTTCTGCCAAAACCTGACACCCCATTCTTCAGTCTGTTCTACTCTTCCTTTCCAAAGAGGGTTTACACTAATGCTACCACATCCACTCCTCCCTTCTTGATGTATTGCATTACACAATTTATTTTTACAGGACTCTGCAATCCATTAACATTTAATGTGGCCACCCAAACCCCCTTACCTTTTTTCTTTTCTTCCTTAACTGATGTCTTGTTATTATTTAGTATCCTTATCCTTTATTTCTTCTCTCTTCTCTGTCAACAATTTCCTATTCCATCTTTCATTCATCTCCATCCACTTCTGCATATTTCATTGTATCTCAGTCCTTTCTGTATTATTATCCCTTAATCACATTATTCTCCCTCCCTCCATTTTGACCAATAGTCCTTTCCTATTTGCTTCACTATTTATCTTACACCACCAACAAATCATTTTATGCAATCACCCAACCTTATCTCCAACACTAAAAGCACTCTTGTCTCTAATGGCACTCCTCCTTCACCAACTGCCATCTGTTACTATGGCAACTGATTAATGCTAGAGTTGACATTGAATGCAGTCCCATTACACTACTTAAATCTTTTACGCCCTTTTTTATTTTCTTCTTTTCTCTCTTCTCTTCTCCCCCATTTTTTTAAATCTTTTTTCTTCGTTTTCTCTTCCCCCTCACTTAAACCATCCTTTTCAATTATGGAACTTTAGGACTTAATCTGCACTATGTGGACAAGAATAGTTGCTTAATTTTGCCCTCATGAGACAGCTATGAACTCCCCACAGTCTTTATTTCTTAAATATTGCCTCTCGCTCTTCCCTCTTATTCCTTGTGTGAACCATGTTAAACCTTCACATTCTGTCTTGTTATTAAGCTAAGCATCCCTTGCATTAACAAACCACCTTTTGACATATCACTCACTTTGCTTAATATAATAAAGCAACATCCAGACCTGAAAAAGTATATGCATTATCTACACCATTTATACGTTTTAACTGTACTGCAATCTTTGGGACATTAATAATCCCCCGGATTCAGCAAGCTCTGCACCCAGTGCAGGAATAGTGCAAGAGCTGCTGCATGCAATATGGCAGACGAGCGATCCAGGATCGAGCTCCCGGGATGTGCATGAGCACTCCTACACTATTCCTGCATGTACACCACTGCTATATGCTAATTACCTCATTTGCTGGTGAACACCATGCAAATGAGGTAAATTAGTGATCCAGGAAGCAGGCAGGCATCTGTGCAGGAATAGTGTAATCTGCACAAATCTATTCGGATACTAACCAAATACATTTCTGCAAATTACAAAACAGAGGCATGACAGCTCAAAAGAAAGCATGTATGCAATGTAGTAGGCATGCCAATGGCCAAATATATGGTCACTGGCATGAAAAATAGTTGCAATTTTATAACAAACAAGTTTTTTTTTTTTTTGGCCGATCTCAGCGTAGGGCAGCAGTACACAAATGGGATCACCACGAAAATAAGAAAAAAGGGGGAAATAAGCTTTTATACTCAAATCAGCTCTTTGCCTTAATAGTCAATGGCACGCATAAGACAACAATACAAAGTAATAGTGGTTGCTAATAGGGAAGGATCAGTTTGATTGTGGTAACTATGAATTAGCATTCTGGTTTATGTAAATGAGGGGATTGATACTGAATCACAGATTTCCTCTCAGTGTTAGCTTGCACCCAAACGTGTAGGTGCAGCAACACCATTGTATAAGAGGTGGATGACCTCATAAGGAGGTGTGTCATGCATGCTGTTAGCTTATTGGAGCTCTGCGGCCCATATTGCCCTTAGCTAAGCAAAGCTAAGGAAGGAGGTGTGTCTCACATTGTTGCGCACTGTTTTCCCTGCTTAAACGGGTATGAGCACTGCTCACCAGGTTTTAAAAAAAAAAAAAAAAAAAAAAAAACAGGAAATAGCAGCACTGTTCACATCTAAGCAGTGGGTATGCATGGCGCACCTCGGGTTTTAAATGGGAAGGGAAAACAGCAGTAGGAAGGCAATCAAGGAGAACTAGCATACCTAGCAGGTGAAATGTATCAGAATCAGCCAATTACACAAGGAGCAGCCCAGCACACTACTATAAACTATGCAAACACATTTCAGTCTGTTTTTTCCCACAAATCCTACACCACCTGTGTACACAGATGGGGAAATTCTGCCTGACAAAACTAACAAAATGTTAGAGGCTGCAGTCGCTCTCATACTTCAATATGTGCAAGAGGCTGAGGGTGTTGAGTATGTGAATGCTGACAACCATCCCACAGTGAGGAGGAGGAGGAGAAGAGTGTACAGACCCAGGGGCTACATGAGCTGGAGAAAGTGGAAAGCTATAGGGTGAACAGGTACATTGTACAGCAAATTGTTGGGCTTTGCCAGCCCAACCTCATACACAGAACCAACAGATGGGAACCCATCCCAGTGGATACCAAGGTATGTGTAGGCTTAAGAATACTAGCAACAGGTACCTTCCAAAGGGCAACTGGGGATATCATGGGGATCTCACAGGCATCAGCATCCAGGGTACTCCACCAGTTCCTGGATGCCATGTCACCACATGCTAGTGAACACATATATTTCCTCAACACCCATGAGGCGTTGACCAGCAATATACATCTCTTCCACCAAATAGCAGAATACACTGAGGTAGTGAGTGCTATAGACGGTACACACATAGACATCAAAGCATCACCTAGCGAGTGGGGTAGGGTCTACATAAACCGCAAGGGCTTCCCCTCCATCAACTGCCAGGTCATGTGCGATGCCCAGGGCATTATCTTGAATGTGTGTGCTGGCAGCCCTGGAAGTTATCATGACTCCCACATCTGGCATATGACACAGCTGTACCAGTCATTTGCCAGTGGTGATATCACATATGGCCTCCTAGTGGGAGGTGGTGCTACGCATTGGAGCCATGGCTGATGACACCCCTCAGAAATGCACACACACCTTAACAAGAACTCCATAATAAGGCATATGCACAAACCAGAATCATTATACAGCGTGTGTTTGGGATGCCCAAGTCACAGTTCTGTTGCCTGGACATATCTGGTGGACCCTTGCAGTACTCTCCAGCTACAGGTACACAAATGTTCATAG
Source organism: Protopterus annectens (assembly GCF_019279795.1). NCBI lineage: Eukaryota > Metazoa > Chordata > Ceratodontiformes > Protopteridae > Protopterus > Protopterus annectens. The sequence goes on from NC_056726.1 coordinate 307,663,279, forward strand.
TATGTGCCATGCTACACAATATGATCTTGTGGAAACAGCTGCAGCAAGAACAGCATGGGGCAAGGCCACACAGCCCCCCACCATTGCCAAGACCATCACAGGAACACAGTGACTTGGAGGAAGAACTACCTGAGCCTGTCCAGGTAAGCAGACGAAGGCATGCCCAGTATGCTCAGGCCTTGGCAAAGAGGCAATGCATAGCACATACACTGACACAATAGGGACCCAGGGAATGACACCTCTCTCTGACTCACACATACAGTAAAAGAGATGCCAAACATGACACTACCTGTGCTTTACTATGTATAGGGAGTGTACTATGTGCACCCGACATAGTCAGCCTTCCAGCACTGTCCTCAATACTGGCCTAGCCACAAGGTAAGTCACTCTTAGTATCAATTACTGAATTGAGTAGTATGTTCAGATGGTTGTCTCTATGGTATGGATGCGAGCATGCAAGGGAATTGGGTGGCTGAATGGGATGGCAGCAGATAGTGGACACGTATATGGGCAGCATGAAATCCATAACAAATACTGGTGTCAACATACTAGGCAGTACTAGACAAGGTGACAAATCCCACTGCAGTACATGTGGTGGCCCAAATAACTGTGGGGGTCCATAGGACACACACATGCATGTCAGTGAGGATTACATACCCACCACCAGCCTCAGCCTGCAGGACAGGTGTAGATGACCATAAAGAAAGGCTGGGCTAAAAACCTCCAAATTATGGCAATGGTGAACAGCTCCCATTGAGACCTACACAGACAGACTACAACAGGTCTGGCAGTTGTATGTTACTTCTGAAGGATAAGAAGTCTGAAAATTATATGTTGGTCAATAAAACCTAAGATCTGTACTCTACTGATATGCCTCCAGTCTGCATGATAGGTCAGAATACAATATGAAATGGAAGCCAACAGAGTACTTGAAATATCAGTACAGTCATAGCAAATGTTTAAAGTCATCAGGTGCACCCCCCCACACACACACAATCCTATGTTGAAATGCAGTAACATGTAAGTGTGAGGAGTAATATCAGTGGAGCACAGATTGCTCAAGCTGACCCAGTCTACAGGATAGATTGTTGCATGTGTACAATATGTAGGGGTCTGTGTGTTAGGTTGTTGTGTGTTCAATATTGTCTGGAAGTGGTCAGCATGTACGCATGGAGGGTTGTGCCTCATTGGCCTATGGCCAGTACTGTGGTTGACAGGGTCATGTTCCAACAACTGCAGTGCCAATCACAATGCTTCACAGCAATACCCATGTCAGCAGTCGTCCATACTCACTGTCCAGATGTCAATATCTGTTGCATCTGAAAGATGGACATGCCATGAATGTGGGCCTATACATACACACAGTACACAGGTGGAGTACCCTAGACAGAGTGCATATAATGTAACTGTCAACTGCACACAACTTTGGAATTGTACATGTAGGTTAGCAGCACATTAGTTGTCCATGCAGTATGGAATATTGGTGTAGTCTGGCCAATCACTGGCAGACCACAAAAGACACAGTTATGAAGTATTGAGAGACTGCCTATGTCCCTGCTCAAGGCAGCATAAGGGGCATGTCACAGGTATCTCTGTGAGTCAGCTGCAAGTAGCTTCCATATCACACATGCACCCAGCTCACCCCACCATCAGCCACAGGTTTATCACAGGTCATATTCTTGCTGTTGGGATGAGTACAGTATGACCCCACTTCTGTATGGGAATACCCACAGAATGCTGCATGAATAGGTGTCCCATGCAGGTGTGTCCCGAGCTGTAAGCAGCACCCTGCCTGCAACCAGACCAATGGATCAATATGGACAGGAAGTATTGCCAGTAACACCTCGCACACTACCCTGTCACCCCAGGGGAATCCACTGGCTCGCAGCCTGGGAATGTAGGAGTGACAGAATGCACTGGCCTGCTACAGATGGCCTGCATCACTACCAAATGGCCTACAGTCCTCTGTCAAAGGCCTGTGACTCACCAGTAGTGCCAATGTATGGTATCTCATGGGGTCCTAAATAACAACCTAACAAAGTCAACAAAACACAAATGCAAGGCCATGTTGACAAATCCCAGTAGCATGCCCCCCATGTCCTACTGCCAGAACTGTGGACCAATCCATAAATACCACTGGGATGAAGAGCCAACTATAGGGATACTTCCCAGATATCAATCACATAATGTTAGGAAGAGGATAGACTAACAGGAGGGGGGTTTAGAAGCATGGACGTCATGGAGTGTGTGAAGTGTAAAACTCTGATGTGTGCCCATACTACCCCTGTCTGCAAACCCATTAATGGATGGCTACAAACCTGCTTATAAACCACAATGTGAAGGGGAACTAACCAGCTATATGAGCCCTGCCTCTGGGTAACCTGGGTGAATCTGTACAGCTGAGAGGTATGGCCACAGCAGGATATGGCCATTCTGTTAAGTTGATATATGTACAAGAAGGGGATCCTCAGCCACCATACTACCAAGGTGTTGGACCATTTACACAGACCCATCAGCAAGTGTCAGAATGGCAGGAGTGTGCAAGAATGTGTAGGATGCAGTCCACAATACTGGACTCAGCTTCATTCATCTTGTATTTCCCAGTAAATAACTGTGAGCAAATAATTATATCTGTCAGTAGTTGATGACATAATACATCACAGTGTAAAATACTACATTATGTACATAGGGATAGTTGCCATCCTGTACATACTCTAGAAGCTCTTCCTTATGGTGAAATGCTTAGAACACTTAGGTTATGCAACAACATGGAAGATTTACATAAAGAAATGAAAATAACAGTGGAAATGTCTAACAAAAGAGGATATGAAAAAGGCTTGATGGAATACAGTTGGAAAAAATTATGCTCTTTTATAAATGGGAATAACATTAAATATTTTTCAAATACAGTTTTATGTAAGGACATTGGTAATAAATCTTTAGAGACTATATATTTTGTCTCTACTTATGGATGGCATAGTTCCAAAATTTCGGAAATAGTGAAATATTTTTGGAACTATTTATGTTCTTTGAAAAATGTAACTTCATGGCTGAAAAGCAAGCTAGCTTTTTCCTATAAAAGAGGTAGAAATATACAGAATCTTATTTTTAAAAGTAAATTTAGTATTCCAGAGGTGAAGATGGATTTAAATATATCCAGTGTTGGAACTGTGGGTTGTAACAGATGTAAAGCATGTAAGTTCATAGTACACAAATTTGATTTTATTAATAAGATTCCATTTAATACTAGTAGTATTTTTACATGTAGTACAGAAGCAGTGATATATGCGCTTAAATGTCCATGTGATCTATACTATATTGGACAAACAAAAAGAGCTTTTAAAATCAGATTGCTAGAGCATATTAGGGATATAAAAAATAAGAAACAGGAGAGTTCCATTGCAACTCACTTTGAACATTTTCATAATAGTGATGGTGGGGGGCTACAAGGCACAGTTTTGGAAAAGATTAAAATTTCAAAGTTTAATGAAAATGTTTTAAATAATAGATTGTTGACTAAAGAGTCTTTATTTATTCTTAAATTTAATACATTGTATCCATGTGGTCTCAATGAAGAGCTCAAATGGAATACTTGATTTGATATTTTAATTGAATAATTGCTTGTATAGAGTATAAGAGGCAAGTCTTTTTGAATGTATCTTACTCCTTGAAGGCTTTGGGATAGAGCCGAGACATCAGAGTTTTATTGTATCTAATAAATCTGTGGAATACGCTGGCTGGTTGTTTTTTCATTTGTTCCAGTTCTTCGGTGTTTTTTTAAAACACTACATATGTCTGAATATCTCTGCTAACACCAACCATGTCACACAAGCAGCACAGACAGCAATAGTTACAGTATCCCCCTATCCTTCGCCATTGTGAGGCCAAATTGTCAGCCTATCTACACATATCCTGCAGAAACAGTTTGCTAGCTGTACATGTAGAATACCAAACCCTGGACTGGAATACAACCCTACCTGGAATGGATTCACACATTCAGTACAGAAGGTCATACTGGGCATGCTCTGAAACATTCAGAAATGAAGCTTATGTCTGACAACACAGTGGACTAGACATATCTGTCATTTGCAGATGTCTGTGCACACACACACCAAACTGTACACCATCTATGCTTCACACACACATTGCATAGGAATTCTCAGACATATCTAAGACCAACAGACTATAATATGTCAAACATACTCACACACAGATGTGGGGAAGAGAGAGACAGACAGTGACAGAGAGAATTCCATTATAAGGCCTGTCCCACCCACTACACATCCAATTGGCCTATATCACATGATGTGCTGATGTCAATCTCTGTAGACATTCCTTTTGGTAGCCCTCAGCCCTATAGTGTCTATGGTGCTTGTGATAACTGTGTAACATGGTAGACAAATAAGTATTCATGTAGCATTTGTAAACTCAGCCCTGTCAAATGTGAAGATGTGTGTGACTGAGTGTGTGTGTATGTGCGTGTGTGTGTGCTTCCAGATGAATGATTTATGGCCCATTCACACACACTGCACTTCCCATTGCCCATGTTAGCACTCCTGCTATCAGTCACCTTGAAATAGCCCTTTGGGGAAGTCTCAGCCCTATAAGTGTCGCAGCACTCGCGATAACTGTGTAATATTGTAATGTAGCAAACTAGTTAGGTAGGAATTCTAATCCCAGACATAGCAACTGTTGAACTGTGTGTGTGTGTGTGTGTGTGTGTGTGTGTGTGTGTGTGTGTGTGTGTGTGTGTGTGTGTGTGTGTGTGTGTGTGTGTGTGTGTGTGTTTGAAGATGAATGATTTTGAGGCCATTCACACTCACTACACCTCCCATTGCCCTACTTTAGTACACCTGCTGATGTCAGTCACCTTAAAATAACCCACTGGCCAAATCTCAGCACATAAGCTTTGCTGTGCTTGTGATAACTGCATAATACCATAGTGTAGCAAACTGGTTAGGTAGGAGTTCTAATCTGTGTCCTGCTAACTATGAAAATGTGTGTGTTTGTGTGAGAGAGTGTGTGTGTCTTTGTTAACACCTGATTTTGTGGACATTCACACTTACTACACTTCCCTTACCCCTCCTTTAGCACTGCTGCTGGTGTCACTCACCTTCAAAAATATCTTTGGACAGTTCTTCAGCATATAAGCTTCATGGTGTTTGCAATAACTGTATAATACCATAGTGTAGCAAACTAGTAAGATAGGAGTTCTAATCCTGCTTCTGGCAAATGTGTGTGTTTGTGTGAGAGACTGTGTGTGTCTTTGGTGACACCTGATATTGAGGACATTCACACTTGCTGCACTTCCCTTCCCCCACATTTAGCACTGCTGCTGGTGTCACTCACCTTCAAAGATACCTTTGGACAGCCCTCCAACATGGAAGCTCTGTGGCGCGTGTGATAAATCTGTAACACTGTAGTAGCAATACATAGCTAGATAGGGGTTTGAAACTTAATACTGGCAAGTGTGTGTGTGTGTGTGTGTGCGTGCGTGTGTGTGCGTGTGTGCGTGTGCGTGTGCATGTGCGTGTGTGTGTGTGTGTGTGTGTGTGTGTGTGTGTGTGTGTGTGTGTGTCTGTCATCAGTATCCTGTGGGGGTGTTGGTGTGATTGTGTAATAACAGGCTCCATTGTGGGGCAGATTTTGCTACATTATTATATTGAAGACCTATATGTCCCAATGTCCACATTACAAGGCCAACAGTTGTCAAACACTGTAGAGGTTGGTGTAAACAATCCACAGCCATAAATGTCCACTGCCATGTGCAATGACTATGTGACAGTATGGATCACTGAACAATATAGGCTAGAGCTCTATCTGGAGCATTTCTCTCTGGGCCTCCACTGAAAACAGGATCTGTGGAACCTAGTCGGACTTTCCCAGTCAACAAATGTTAAATAAAAAAATGAATAAATAAATATGCAACCCTTATAGTACTCATAAACCACTCTCCGCCCACGGATCATAAACAAACATGTTTGGTTCTTTCTTTCTTTCTTTCTTTCTTTCTTTCTTTCTTTCTTTCTTTCTTTCTTTCTTTCTTTCTTTCTTTCTTTCTCTCTCTCTCTCTATTTCTTTCTCTCTATCTCTTTCTCTCTCTCTCTCTCTCTCTCTCTCTCCCTCCCTCTCTGGTAGATGTAGAAAAATACATCTGTTTTGCATAGGCAGTAGCTTAACTTTTGTAGGTAATGCTCATGATCAGCTGATGGCCTGTGCATGAATTGGAGTCCCCTACTTGCTAATTGCATGTGGAACAGCTGTGGTATCATTCCTATAGCCAATTACATGGAAACACACTCCTATAACTAAGCACTTCATGTGGGTGTTGGCTCTTTTCCTTCACTGTGAGCAGGACTTCATCTGGGTATCTGACAAACAGCATCACAGAGGGTAGTTGGAAATATCTCTTACAACAAACACTGTGGAGACAGGCCAACAATCTGGAGGGGAATGTTCCAGACATGGAGACAGAATGTAAGTATTGCTGTTCTACATTTGAAGTAATGTTGGTTTAACAGGGTTTGTGTGGGTATGGCTGTTTTGCATGATTTAAAGTCTGGCATGACAGTGTTATGTGGTTGAGAAAACCCTCACCTGTAGGGCTATCTGCAGACTGGCCAGAGGTTGGAGTCTTAGATTTGTTGTGTTACTCACACAATTGCTGTCTTTATAAATGCAGTAGCATACTCTGATGATTGCAGTCAGTAAATGGTAACATCCATGTGTGTTACTGACTTCCTATCCCTCAGAAGAGATATATTACAACAAACCCTGTTACACCAGCAATTGCCTCTGTTTATAACAGAATATGTCAATATTGGCCCTGTGTCTGTGCCTCTGTCCCCCAAGTCTGTCACACTTTTCCCATACGTCATGCAGTAAGAGGTGGATATGTACAGTATATCATTATTTAGTGACATAATTCCTGATATCAAGCCATTGATATATCAGACTGCCAGACATGCTATGTATAGGAGGCCTTATATTTGAGGACAAAACCTGAACATTCTGTTGTAGTCTGTACAGTAGTGAGGTCTGTGTACCTATGGTGATTGTTGACAGAGTGCCAGTACTGAGTAGCAGTGTATTGTGAATATGTTATTTGACCTGTCTACAGACTGGGGTAGATGTCAGTGTTCTTGGTCCTGTTCTATCTGATGTTGCATGCTGCTCCAGTTTCTGGTACCCTATCAGCTTATATGTTTGTAGGGCCAGACTGCGACATGTCCCATACCACAGTCAGGTATCAGACTACACTGTGAATTGGGCAAGTATATGTAGGGTTAGTGTGTGACTGGCAAATATGATGATGGGTTTTGTTCACACAGTCCATATACTGTACTATTAATTAGGCATACCATTATTTGACTGTGACTGTGTTGAGATTGGCTGTGGGTATGCACTTTCATACTGGTGTCTGTTACTCCTATAGTGCCTGCTATATTTGCAATTACATGTGTATTCCCCATAGGAAAATTGGGTTAGTGTTGTGGCAGTCTGCCTGTAGTGTAGACAGTGCTTGGTGACATGCCTTGCAGCTCAGTGTATTTACCTAGTGTGATGTTATGTCAAGATATTTGTCAGATGTACTGTTGCCTGGCCACCATATGTGTTGTATATTTCTGACAAGGCAGAGGGATGCTGTGAAGATGTATTTCACTAACTAGTGGGAAGTATGTGGACTTGGGACCTCCTCTCATCCAGTTAATATATGTTAGGACAGACAGGAGGGTGTGAATGCATCAACTGTGTGAACTTATCTTCTCCAGTATTTGTGATATATCACCATTTTCATGGCTGTAAGCATCCCCTTTGTCAGGCTTGGTCCACATTTCTTGCACTAAGGAGTTCTGTGTATACCTCTCGACTGACCAGATTGTTTCAGACTTTCCATGTTTATTGCTCATATTTCTTTTGTATTTCACAGGATCCTTACTGCGATTTGTGTGGTACTTCACTATGATGAATTTATGATGTCTGTCAGTAACTGATGACATGTCAATTTCAGAAGAGCCTTGCTTCAGAAAATGCATGCTGACACAACCCCTGTTACTGTAGCAACATTCTACATTTATAACTGCAATACTTACATTACGTTTCCTTGCACTAAGAGGCTACATGTTATGGGCATGTGTTTATATATATATATATATATGTGTGTGTGTGTGTGTGTGTGTGTGTGTGTGTGTGTGTGTGTGTATGCATTATTTAAAGATATATATATATATATATATATATATATATATATATATATATATATATTTAGATATTTTATATATATATATATATATATGCATATATATATGCATATATATATATATATATATATGTATATATATATATATATATATCTACATATATCTACATATGTGTATTTATATATATATATATATATATATATATAAACACCAAAAACCAGTCCAGCACATCAATAATGGGAGACACAGGCAGCACCAGCTTCAAGTGAAAGCTTTTAATAAAAGCACGATCCCCAAACCGGTTTCGCTACAAAGAGCGTCATCAGTAGGTACAGACTAACGTAAATATACGTATTTTATAGGGAAGCCAACTCCACGCCCCCTTAAAGTGCCCTAAAGTGTATAAACATTTGCAATCACATACATATAATAAAACATGATGTCTAACATATTTAACCCTAATTAATTTTTGAAGCATACAAAAGTTGGACTGTCCAAATACAAATATAATTTCTAAACAAACATATGCCTAAAAATCTATAAGTATTTATTACTAATCATCTCACCTGAGAAAGCATAATTAAATATGACAATGTATGAACATCAACTATATACACACACTCACACTAACACACATATATGTACATATACACACACATGTATATCTCCGTGCACTATAGCCTATCAAATACATTAACAAAAATAAATCCCAAGCAAGATCACCAATGGTCATTAAGACCCGGTTTAAAAAGTGCTCCCAAATTAATAATCCACCTACGCTCCATATTAGTAAGTAGCTGATGTCGTAAAGATTCATTGATATCATGTGATTTTGACATATCGATACCCACAAAGATAAAATGAGATGCCTGATGTTGTATAGTATGCTTATATAAAGCACTACGTATACGTTTGCATTTAATATCACTGATATGAAGTGCAATTCTTTGTTTAAAACTACATGACGTTTGCCCGACATAAAATGCCCCACATTGGCATACCGCCATGTAAATAACCCAAGAACTAGTACATTTAATATGATGTCTAATATCATAGACTCTACTGGTATTAACCGAAGTGAATGATGTTGTTCTAGACACCAATTTGCAATGTTTACAATTCCCACAAAAGGTACATCCTGGACGACCTACTGGTACATTTATTAAACTAGTGACTTCATTCTTAAAACCAAAAAAATGTTGTCCCAGAGTTTTTCCCCGTCGATAGCCAAATTGGCATTTATGTGGTATAATACTCGAAAAAAAGGGGTCACTAGTAAAAATGTGCCAGTACTTGGAGATAATCTCCTTAATCTTAAATGTATTACTTCCATAGGTAGTAATAAATCGAACTACTGGTGTCTTATTAGTATTCTCCGCAGTTTTATGTTGTAATAACTCAGTTCTGTCTGACTCCTTGCCCTTTAAATAAGCTTTATTCAATATAGGTGCATGATAACCACGATCCAGAAACCTCTTCTTTAAAACTGCTGCTTGAGATTCAAAATCATCTTGGGACGAGCAAATACGTCTAATACGCTGGAATTGGGCTGTTGGTATGTTATTAATAATATGTGGTGGATGACAACTATTATATATATATATATATATATATATATATATATATATATATATATATATATATACCGTATTTCCCCGAAAATAAGACCGGGTCTTATATTCTTTCTCCTGGCGAAATGCGCATTAGGGCTTACTATCAGGGGATGCCTTATTTACCCACACCGTACAACAATCTACCTTTATTCAATTATTCATGTACAAAAATTGACATTAATTAATTAACACAAATCGACATTTCTTCATGTACAAAAATTGACATTTATTCATGTACAAAAATTGACATTTATTTTGTACTTTTCTATTACTGGAGAACAGTTCTAATAACGGGTTGACAGTTGTGTGTGAATTCTACATAAACAGTGCAACAAACATTTCAAGTGCAGAATATCTGCTCCTTGGCTTTCACAGTTATTCAAATACAGTCATGTCATCTTCTTCTGGGACATTGTCATAAGTGTTCAACCCCTGAATTATGCCCTGAATTTCTTGCAACTCCATTTTCTGTAGCACCATTGGCCCCAGTCTGTCATGCCTAGCAATTGAACTCTCCTTAATTGAGCACTGCTTGTCCAAGTAGCCTGCTCATAGTGCATTGGCAACACAACTGTCAGTGATTTTATCCCATGAATTTTTCACTCAAGTCACGATCTCTTGCAGGCTAGGCTTCACAAAGTTTCCATGCTGATTTCTCTCCATTCTATTTTCAATGTAGTCATTGAGTTCCATGAGCAAATGGTCCTTGAATGGCTTGTTTATTGCAATATCAAGAGTCTGAAGATAGGCAGTCATTCCTGCGGGAATCATTATTTGATCTATTCTCTTCCATGCTAGGAATTTCTTTGTTTCTTTAGTGCGGTTAGTGCAGGCTGAATCCCAGACTAGCAGACCTCTTTCACCACCTCGCAAAATAAGTGGCAGCATTACATCAACCCACTTCCTTATAACTTCTTGTGTGCACCAGACTTTTTTTGGTTTCAAGAATGCAAATGCCTGAAACACATTCAATGTTATCTTTCTTGCCCTTACTAATGATTAGAGGTGGGGTTTTCTTTCCATCTAGACGAATTGCCAAAATACAGGTAACACGTACACTCTCGTAACCAGTGGTGGGACTGTAGATTGACGAGACACCCCTCTGATCAATTGTTGTTTGAGATCCTTGACCCATAAACACTGCAGTTTCATCCAACGCAATCATGTTTGAGAGTTGGTATTTAGAAAAGTCAATGCCATCAACAAAGGACTTGAACACAAGTGCACGTTTAATAACATCAGTATCTTCCAGCTTGAACAGTGTTGTTGAGCTTCTTAGAGACAGTTCGTATTGCTGAAGGAAGCCATCCAGCCAATGCTGTGATGCTTTGAATTCTTCTGTGGATATTTCTAATTGTGGTGCTATTGCAAGGGCAAATGCTTGAATATCAGCCCTGTGCACAACCAAAGCCTTTGCTCTCCTGTTAGCAATCCACTCACATATGATATCTTCAAGCTCAGGAAATAATGGTTGCCGACCTCATCCACACTTACACTTCTTAGCGTTTCCCTCATCAGCCTGTTGACTGAGGTTAACGTATGCTGCTCGCCATTTTTGGACCATTCAGAGATCTAACTTCTTCTCTTTACAGAAACCCATCAGGTTCGTTCCACGGGAGTCCTCCATGATTCCTTTATTGTACTCGACGAAATAGCTCTTTCATTTTGCACTCATCTTGTCTGGGGGGCGTTAATTGAAGACTTACGTGACCGAAGAGGCCACACAAAATGGTGCCAATTATGAAGAGAAGACACTACCACAGCTGCTCATTACCATGAGCGAGTGCTTCCCACTCATTGTCTGTACTTTAACCGATCAAAGTACACCTGTGTGGGTTTATGGGCCAAGGATCTCAACCATCAAGTGTGAGTGATGATTAGGTTACAGTAAGAATCGGAACTGGGGCTTATTTTTGGTGTAGGGCTTATATCATGAACACCCTGGAAAAACCATGATAGGCCTTGCTCTCTGGTTAGGTCTTATTTAGAAAGAAATACGGGATATATATATATATATATATATATATATATATATATATATATATATTTATATAGATCCTTTTTATGTGTAAACATGAGTGCTGTATATTTCCTTCTGAGATGTATCACACCATATTTATCAATATGTGTATATTTAGATATAAAAACATGAATGATTCCACACTATTTTCACTAACAAGTAGTAAACAATTGTAGAAGTCAAAGCAGTTGTTCACTACTATTCAGTACGTGTACTGAATGATATATTTGAAAAATCAACAGACATTCTTACAGCTCAGATGCTTAGTGGTTAAGTGCTGTGACTATAGTGTACAGGGTAATTGTTTCAAGACCTGCATGGGCTATTTATTTTGTTGCTGGACAGAACAAGAGCTGATGGAGACAGGGTGATTAAGGTGCTTTAAAGTGGCTTTAAGCGGGTTTGTGTGGTTTTGCGTGAAGATAAGTGGTGCTAAAGTACGGTTAAATGAATAAGTGTTTACACAGTGTAGGCTTCACTTACCAGTGCACAAATCTGCTTAGCAATTACATTTAAGCAATGCTTAAACCTTCTAAGCAAAGCACACCCCAGGTAACCAGTGATCACATTCCGGTCTGATCAAATAGCAGGGTAATGACATCTTTAATAAGTGTATTGAATTCCATGTACATAACATGCCTCTATGTGCTGTCATTACAGTAGCAAGGGGTGTGAGTATACTGCATGGGACTCCTGAGTATACATGGGTAGTACCACAGTCTTTTCTCTTTCCATGTGTTTCATACTTGGGTAGTATCCCAGGTTATATGCAGTCACACTTGCATGTATTGTATCATTATGTTACTACTTTAAACAGTGCTTTTCCAAGTAAGAGTTGATTGCAGATTGTAGTACTGGAACCATACATCCCTGCATGCAAAGCTGGGCTCTGAGTACTGACTATTGTGTTCTTGGTGTTTGAGCTGTATGTTTTTATGTATCTCCTATTGGATATCGATCTGATATGTTGATATTAACTGTAGACTATGTTTTTAGGACATGTCACTGAGGACTGCTGTCATGTAGTAATGGCATACCTATCAGTTTCAGATGTCTATCTTTCAAAACATTCATCCTAATGCATAACCTGTTGGCTATCTACTTTCTGTCTGTCCTCTGTACAGATGTGCAGATGTCAACTATTCATCTTGGCTGCTTGCAGGCAATCTCCGATTGACTGGCACTGACACTGACATGACTGCCCACCTGTGTTATGAATGCCACAACTAGGAAACCCCACTCTGTATGCACCACATGCCATGGATACCTCAACCAGGCTACCACAGTCAACAGGACATGTTTGGGTACAGGTCCCTAATCCAGACACTGGCCGTGTTATGCAATATGTGTTGCATACATGTCAATTGGAGCACCTCACTGGCCGTCTTCAAGAGAAAACCAGATGAGTGGATGTTGAATGTAACTGTCACCCTGTGGATCACTCAAGTGGCATTACTTGATAGATAGCCTGCTGACAAATGTCTGGTAGCATGATACCAGTGTACTCACATGCCCTACTCTTCTCATCTCTCCATGGACATTACCCTAGTGCACACCTAGGAACACCTGGACCTATGGACCTCAGTACTGGCAAATGTGACTGTGTGCATTACTGAGTATAACAGTGTTTGTGTGTTTGTAAAGTTGTAGTTGAAAGCACTCTGAGGGCCTTCTCACCCACTACACCCCCCATTGCTATACATAGAAAGGGCTGCTACTGTAATTCACATTAAATGTATCTTGTGACACTTTTCACCCTATGGGCTACCTGGAGCTTGCAGTACCAGCATAACACTGTTCTACAAATGGGTAGATAGGCATGCGTTACCCTCTGAGTCCTGGCAAATGTGTGTGTGTGTGTGTGTGTGTGTGTGTGTGTGTGTGTGTGTGTGTGTGTGTGTGTGTGTGTGTGTGTGTGTGTGTGTGTGTGTGTAATTGTGTGTTAGTGTGCATATTTGTAGGAGACAGCATTCTGAGGCCACATTCTTCAAATACACTAAACCTTGCCATACATTGTGAGGGATGCTGATGTTGGTGACATTAGGAGAGCCATGACAAAACCCTCACCCTACTATCCCTGTGGTGTTGAAATATATACATATCCCTGAAGTAGCAATAATTAGATATACAAGGGTTTGTATTGCAGTCCTGGTAAATGTGCGGTTGCGGGTATGTCAGAGCATTATCATGGGTTTCAGTGAGTACAATATCCAATGTGGGGTGGGGGTGCTGGGTATAATGTCTTTACATCATGGTAACTCCAGCACATGTCCCAAGGTCCACTGTATGAGGACCGCTGTCACCATCAACCACACAGGCAACTGATGACACTCTCCAGCCCAATGATGCATGTGCTGTGTGCAAAAACTCTGTAACAGTATGGACTCACTGACAAGGTATTCAGCACTGCTAAACCCACGTCTGTGAAATGTGTCTATGACTGTATCTGTTTGTCAATGTGTATATGACTGTATGTTATGCAATGTATTGTCCATTAACACCCAGTACATCCCCCATTACTATACAGTATGAGGCCTGGTGATGTTGTTCACTTTACAGGAAGCTTGGGACACACCTCACCCTACAAGGTCTGTGGTGTGTGCTATTAAGGCCAAACACATTAATAGCAATAAGTACCTAGGTAAGGGTTCTACTCTCAGTGTTGCCAAGTAGGTGTGTGTGTATGTGAAGGGATCTACTTCAGTTTGCATAAAATATATTTCCCAGGAGATCATCTGTCCAAGAACTAACTGGCAAAAGGTAACATTTCAAAGCAATCATCTTGTGGAAATTCATTCCATCAAAACTAGTAGTGTATGTGTAAATGCCCTCTTCCCTACTGTACAGCTGTACAGCAATACTGGAGTTGGTATATATAGTTGAGTGTGGTTGTTGTGGGCACAGCCACCCACATTGGGGTTATTGTTGTGCATATCCCCCCGCTTAGTGTGCTGTTATACTGTACAGTTTATGTTAAGAGTTTAAGTAGTTGTTAATCACACTATGTGTGGTTCTATGCCATTGAGGGGCTGTGCCCCCCACACCAGCACACCTATGTTTATCAACTCCAGGATTGCACTACATTGGGGAAGAGGATATATACCCTGGCAATACCATTTTCAATTATATAAAATCTGGCAGACTGATTATTTACTGATGTGATGTTTTGGCAATTTGGTCTTGATGGAAGTACATAGCCAAAATGAGGTCTCTGTAAAATGATGCACATCCATGTGAACAGTATTCTCTGTGTATTGCATTACACAAAAGCCTCTGTGTGTGTGTGTTATTCACAAACATTTGGTGTGTGCCACCCAGTACACTTACCATTGTCCACTGTAGAAGAGCTGCTTACAAAAGCCACCATGCACTCACCTGTATGCACCCCTCAGACCTATCAGCCATGTGGCACATGCAGTAACTGTTATACAGACATGTTACTTGTGTTCAGCTGTACCCGGGATATGACAGTCAATGTGTCACCACAGTGCCACACCCCTTGTAGAAAAGGACAACAGACTAACATCCTGCTGACAAACAGACACCTAGAACACAAACAGAATACATTATGGAGACCACAATTAGTCAGTGTTAATAACAGCTATAATGCATCATGGCTGGACAGCTACACACCCTGATGTGTAAGCATTAAACATTCCAGCTGACAACATGTTAAACAGCATTACATTGCTAAACTTTAGTACATTCACCCTGTGCATCAGAACCATACTAGCATGTCCCTGCATTGATGGTATGGATGACAGGGATGTGGCATAGGTATCATCATATGCACAGGGTGCGGTGTGGGTTTGACAGAGGCCTAGGCTGAGCCATTTGGTTGACATCATGTGTGTGTGAGTTAGGGGTTTCTTTATTAAATGGCCTGTGCAGACGTGGTGTGTGTATGTATGGAGGTACCCTAGCTGTGTTGGTGATGTGTGTGTGCATGTATGCACACAGTTCTGCCATGCGGCTGCCCTATACAGGGGTATGCTGGACAGCTGTGGACCTTACATGGCAGGGTGTACAGTTCACTGTGTTTGGCCATGGACATGGGAACTGCACCTGCCAGGGGTTGCATGGGTACCACCACGTAGAAGCCGAGATATGGTACTCTCCCCTGACAATGACAATTGTCCGCTGGATCCGCATCCCTGTTGGGACTGGCCAGAACCACGTGCCTGTGACCTGCTGTGTTGTGGTGTGGACAGCACCCCCTGCAGTGCCAGTGCTGGTACTGCCACTATGGAAGTGGCCATGAGATGTTGCATGCCCATGTACATCTCCAGCTGTTGGTGTTGCTGACCTTCATCCATGTGGCCGACGACATACTCCCACCACATGCTCTACCACAGACACAACAAGGTCGAGGATTCCCACCATCTCACCCAACCATCTATCCATGACCTCTGCAAAATAACAGTGGGCATCTGCATGATTACAGATGTAGTCACATACAGGAGGAAGAGTAGCCTTCTGGATCCTCAGACTATCTCTGGTGTGACATTCCATACATGGCTGTGCCTCCATGATGGCCCAAAACATGCATCTGGTGACACCTGCTGTGGCATTTCTGCCAGGGGCATGATGGCCATCAGCCCTCCTATGAGCACCCTTGTACATCTGCCTGTGTGGGACCTCACCAGTCATCTGGCAATGGCTGCTGTGTACAGACACACTTGCCATAGTCACCACACTTTCCTGTCCCATGCCACCACCACCCGCCAACTGTCCCTCATCTATGGCCACTGGTGATGGGGTATGTGTGGGCATTGTGAGTGTGTGCAGGGATGGGGTGGATAAAAATGGGATGGCAACCAATGGCATAGATTCAGCCCCTAACAACCCTACCTGTGCCTTACTATGCCTATCATCAATATTAGAGTCTGTATGGACACTAACATCAGTTTGTCTGCAGGAGGGACCCTGGCCCACCTCGCCACCTGTGAGGGGCATCAAAAAATGTAAATTAAGACCTGTACATTATGGTTTACTTCTACACACACACACACACACACACACACACACACACACACACACACACACACACACACACTTACAGGTGAGGTGGCACAAATATATTACACAGACCTCTCATTACTCAGTAGTCAACATGCACGATATATGGCACTCAACAGCATGCAATGCAGCCATTTGTAATCCTTGTTACCAACATTATACATCTCTGTGAGGCATGAGCTGTGTTAATAGGTGATGCCCCTTCTCCAAGAACACACTGCACCCATGTACACATTATTGCTGTGCACCTGTACAGCACACTGGCATGTACTGTGCACCATACCTCACATGTCTACAGCCTATTGCTGAATGTGTAGATATATGGTAGTTATGTTTTCTCTGTTGCTCACTGCCCCTATGTGTTTGTCTGACACACATCTGGGATGATATGAGGACTGATGTCAATAATTAATGCCTGACCTTTGATTTGCAGATCTCATCATCAGCAGTGCATGTATGTGCAATAAAATCCAGTTACACCAACAACATTCAAAACTTAATGTGGATATAAGGAGTGTACACACCCTTGTTGACATGTCAGCCTCTTCTATGATATGCAATGGGTCCACAATACTGCATTTGTTAACATTACACACACCTGATATGTGACATATGACCCATGCAATCCAATTCAGTATCAAACAAATGTGTTAGTTGTGGAGATGCTGAATGAGATGCATACAATATGTGGGTTGCATAAGTGTGCACACCCTTAACACAATGCTTTGTTGAAGCACCAGTTAAGTGAACTACAGCAGTCACTATTCCTGGAAGGGGTATACTAGCATGGCCCATCTTTGCTTGATATTATTTGGTCTGTCTGCCCTATAAAGGTCCCCCAACTCTGCCAGACTGCAAGGTCAGCTCATGTGCACAGCCCTTCAAAGTCACACAGTGCCTTCACTATTGCTGTAGAGTGTGGGTTATGTCTGGCACAATTCATAACCTTGATGTGTTCAGACACAGCCATTCTTAGCTAGCTTTGGATGTATGCTTCAGTTCACTGTTGCGTTTCAAGCTGACACCCCTCCCCATCCTCAGCCTTATTGCAGATGACTGACAGCTATGGGCCACATATATTTGTTATTTTTCAGTGTTCCAAATTCCAAACACCATGTCTGCCAGCCTAGTTCCAGCTAATGAACAGCAAACCTAAAGGTGTACACTGGCACCAGCAAGCTAAACGTTGGGGATGGTGGCCCTGAGGTGGAGTGAGCTGTTGCTTGTGCACCACATGTATCTTTATGAATACTGTCTGTAGGTTTGAGCCTTGGTCTCATGACACCATTACACATTGCAACACATGCCTTTGGGAGTCTTGATGTTATGCTTATGCTACCTGTAGAGAGCCCTGGATGATGTTTCACGTGGGACAAATTTTCTGTCTGATTACCCTAACCCATAGGTCACACTTATGCAGAATCCAGGTGATTGTTGACACAGGTACTGCACAGGCAGTTCTTGCTAGACATTCCTGCAACTCCCTTACTGTTGCTGCATGTCTCTGGGCAGCCTCCATGACCAGTTTGCAACATGTTTTGTCATCTGTTTTGGATGGGAATCTGTTTATTTTCTGCATCACTGTTGCCCCATATTTCATACACCCATAGATAACTGCATTATTTGCAATGGTATATGCAATGGTAAGTGTACTATTCCCACTCCTGACTGCTACCTTTCAGATATGGAATCCATTTCATGGTTTGTAAGATGTGTGCAAGCCATGGCTGCCTCCCTTGCAAGTGACTGGGCATATGTCATGGACATACTTCTTGGACAGCAGACCATTACTTGGTGTGATATTGAGGCCCTGTACTTGATGGCAGGTGTATACTCAAGAAGAGTGAATGCTGTCAGTACATCACAAGCTGCCTCCAAAATGTGTTATTTGGAGTGTGTGCATGCTTCCAGTGTTTTGTAAGGTTTGTATTCCCCATATGTGTTGTCCTAACATAGGATTCCATATTACACATTCATTGCTCATGTTAGGATCACATTCCAGGTTGTAAAAGGTGTGGAATGTGTTATTGTGGTCTGTCATTGTATATATCAGGAACAGTTGCCATTGTAATAGTGATGTATGCACTGTTGTATCCACTGTATGAGGGTAATGTTTCATACATATTCCTACCATAGGCCATTTGTCCCACCATTTTCTTTATCTCTGTCCACACATCTTGCACTGTCAACTTGTGAGGTATACTGCAGGAATCTTACATAGCCTTCAGATATGCCACCATGGTGACCATTGTGATGCAGTGCAGTTAACACCATTAAAAATGAAAATGTATAGCATGCATTATGGATAGGTGTGTTAAATGTGTGCATGGAAAATAGCATGGCCTTAACATGGCTGGTGTATTGGCAAACCTGAACAAAAAAACTCCATACTCACCAGCTACAGGCTGCTGTCCCAGTTGTATACCAGAGGGACCTAAATAGTTGTGTGAGAGAAGTAATGTCACACACCTGTGGCATTGGTACAGGGTGGAAGCAGCATTTCAGGACATTAAAAGTACAAACCCCAATACTATGGATTATGCACATCTGTGCATTACTACACTCCAGCAACAGACTATCTTATCTGACATATGCATGTAGATACTTTACAGATAAAAATGGAAAATCAGCAGTGTTCTAGTAATGTGCACTGGGGCCTTACCTGCATGCTCCTCATCCATTGTGTGGGTGGCACCCACCTTCACAATGCTATTTTCAGCTTGATGGCTTGTCTGGCGAGCAGGTGCCCCAAGGCTGGCAAAGAGCTCCTCAGCATGTGTCAGTGCGGGCTGGATGGCCTGACCCCCACCTGTGGCTAGCCGGTCCCTCACAATGGCAGCAGCACGCTGACAGGAGTGGCAGATGAGGTCAGTGCAATGATGCCATACCTGCTCATAATTTCGGCTGTGCAGGCCAACATTGTTTACCCTGCGGATGAGCTCTTCCACAGGGCAGTCCTCTCCTACAGATCCTGGGCTCTGTGGCTGAAGACGATGCTGTGATGATGTATGACATATTTTGTGATGGTCACATTCTCTATGTTGGTAAATGCTGGGAGCCGTGGACGTTGCATAATACTTGGAAGACATAAACAGGAAAAAAGGACACAGGACCTCATACGGTTGTCCACTTTCACATCAACAGTGGATATTACTTGCAAATAATCCAGACTATACCATAACACTGTAAACTATCATGGCTTTGGCATCTTGCATTACACTCCTGGCCCTGACCTATCTAGTGCCCCCGATGTTGGACACTTAATGGTATAATCCACTATTCTCCATTCATTTATGTGTAGAGGGATGACAGTGGCCATATTCCATTTGGATGATATGTAGATGGTGGCAAGTTTATGTTTGACTATAGTGTGTGTGATGGAGCTGTGAGCACATGCCTGAGATCATGCAGGAGGCAGACTGTGATGTTCCCATGCCCCATGTAGACTTGCTGTTGTTGCCATCAGTAGGCATTATGAGCATGCTCACCATTGATGAGGGCAGGAGGGTGATTGATGTGCATATCTGCCTGTACAAATGTTGTGGACAGGGTGGCACTGTTCCCACCTATCCTGTCTGATGCAGGTTGCCTGTATCCATGGCATGTGTGTATGAGGTGTGCTTTACCCCCAGTACAGGTTGAATTGTGTTACTGCCTCTGAGACTGACTACATAAGTGGAGACATTGATGCAATAGGCCTTGGTGGTGTGGATATGTCTCATTTATAGTCATAGCCTTGCAGTCATCTGTGAACCTACATGCTTGCTCAGATAGAGGTGGACTTGCTTCCAAGTTGTAGTCTGCACCTATGTGTCCCTGTACAGCCACTATTGCAACCTATTATGTGCTTTGTGTATTGCTGTTGTCCACCAAGGGGGATTACTCCATCTTTGGTGGAAATTGGTTGTATAGCTCAGGTACTGCTGATTTGATATAGCTATAGTGGATATAAAGTGTTGCAATGCCTGGTAATTGTGTAATTGAAACATGACTCCACAAAAGCTCATGTCAACATAATCCCCACCTGTAATGTGACCTATAGCTTGCTCAATTCAATAGAAAACATAATATGTCCTGTGAAAATATATGGGAAATAATACTCAGTACAGTAAGCCAGTTGAATGTGTGTTCACTCCATTAAACTGATATGTTGTGTAAATACCTGCTAAGATTATTACAACATCCATTTGTCTTGGTTTGTACTCTGTCATCATGTCACATCTTCACTTGGCAATAGTTGCTCACCTTCCATGACACAGCGTTGTTTCTTTTTCAATAGAATTGTACAGGTTATGGGTCACATTTGAGGTGAGAAACATTTTGAAATTACTTTTTGTGGTCTCATTGGCATACAGCACACAAACCTGGCATTTCAACAGGGGTGTGTACACTTTGGATAGCCAGTGTATATGGGGTGTTACTATAGCTGTTAGTGGTAGGTATGGACAGTGGGTCATAACACAGTTGTACACTTCTCTGTTTACTACCTGATAATCATGCCTATTGCAGTACCCATATCAATGTCATGACAATGCAAAAATCAGTAGCTGTACACATTTTATTTTGTTGTATGCAGTGACACTGATGTTACACACATGTGAAACATGTACAACCTATTTTCCGGATTGCTTGTGACCCATGTTATTCCCTTTGTGCCTTTCAGCTGAACATACATATACATACACATGCTCAGGGGATACCTATATATACATATATGTATACATTTGTGTTCTATGTCAGTATGTCACGCTGTATTTACAGTCTTCCAGCTCAATCATACATCTCAACCTGTTATACAAGGACTTCTGGGCAATGGTCCAAATCAATGGGTGACAACAGGGAAATCAATATTGATAATGTTTTAATATAGCTGACATAAAACAAGTATATGTGTATGTGAATACAGATATCAGTCACAACTGTGAATATTGTCCAGCAGAACACTGTACAATTGAATGTTATTAATTCAATATATCACATGCAGTTTAACACACACATCTGCAACAGTACTTTACTATGCACATGCCCTATATAGGTATCTTAGATTTACAATACAAACATGTATAATACTCATATTCACAGGTAACATATGGATATGGGCAATATCCCATTAAATGGCCTAGCAGTGGCACAGTCATGACTATTTGACAGACACTCTAGTGATTGCCATATGTGAGCTGTCCTTTCCCATGGTGAGTCAGGCTTCTCAACTGTGACCCGACTTATTCACCTCTTAGAGCATCACATGTGGACAAAGCCTAACATTAGGGGGGATATATAGGGACAGATCTTAGAAATATGCCTGTTACAAACCTATGAAATTTGTAGCATAACACATTTTGCATTACCATGACTGTCCTGATGGGTGCACCTTGGTCAGTAGTATCCACAGAAAGGAAACATATTCTAGTATGTTACTGCACTATAACAGTTGCCACCCCTTCTATCAGAGGAAGGGTATAATAAAAGGCTATCTAGGATTATTCGTAGCAGCGAAACATTTAAAAATGAGATCTATACATTAATTGGAATGTTCCGAAACAGAGGCTACCCCTTAAGTCTTTTGCTGAAAGGGAAGATAGAAGTTGTGCTTAAAAGAAATACTACATTTAAGCCTATTTTAAAAGCAGGTTTAAATACTAATAGAACCAACATGGCCAAGCTAGACACCAATGTTCTGGTATTACAATACAATACAGAAACATCAAACTTGGTATCAAGTGTTAATAATATATGCAAAACTCACTTTGACAATGAAATGAAGTAAAGGTTGGGACATAAACCTAAGGTCGTGTACAGCAGAGGGAGTAATATAAAAATATTTCTGAAAGTGTCAACAGAAAATAAGGCAAGCATAGGTCATTGATGTACAAATGTCGTGCTTGCAAGACCTGTAAAAATATAAATGATGGTACAAATGTCTTTATAGGAAGTTTTGTATGTACTATAAGATGCCCATGCAGGTGCAACTGCAACACCACTTTGGTGGTTTATTTAGCTACATGTTATCATGCCCTGGTTTCTACATTGGCAAGACCAAAAGCAGGCTATGATCACATTACTGAGCACCTTAGAGACATAAATAATAAAAAAGAATGAGCAATGCTTTACATGCTCACACTCTAGAATGTCCTAAGGAAGAAATGGAAACAGATGATCCGCTGTGGCGACCCCTAATGGGACCAGCCGAAAGAGGATGATGATAAGAGATTTTCATTCTTTGTCATTGACAGAGTACAGAGTGACTCTAGGGGTGGGGATGATGAATTAGAATTAGAAGCCAGAGAAACTAAATGGCAACTGAGATTAAATGCTTGTTGCAAGCCAGGTTTAAATGATTATTGTTCAATACCTCCCTTTTTGAAGCAAAGGGCAGCAGAGGTTTAATTTTAACTGTATCGTGAAAACACATATCTGACTGCAACTAACAGATCAACTATGTTTTGCATTTTTAAGTTTATTTTTTAACTATGTTTTATACTATGTTCATTATTAGTATTAACACTAATATTTTTATCTTAAATGTACCGATTATTGTGGTTTACAGCATGTTATTCTGTATATGAAATATTCGGGGAAGTATACCTTTAAATTTAGTCAGGGTCATTTCATTGATGCAAGCAAAATCAAGAATGATTGCTTAAGTAATTAGAGTATATAAAGAAAGTTACATCATAACTGAGTGACTCTGATGAAGCCAACTCATGTTTCTTAGTGAAAGTGCTTAGTTGGTTTTGCTTTGACAGTGTTTAATGTTAAACAAACTTGTGTTTCACACAAATACTGCCTTGGTGGCTTTTTTTTAATTTTTATTACTGTTTACAAGTTTTTGAGCCATTTGGCTTGTCTTTTGTTTTATTTTTTATTAATATTTGTTCATTGGCTAGGTGAACTGGTATGAGGGTACTTTTCTGTCATAATGTCTATATGTTAGCAATGACCAATGGCCACTGAATACAGGTTACTGCAAAAAGACCATCCAAATGTTATAAATTGTGGATCCATTTGACAGCAATGACACATAGTAAAGATTCTACTGATGAAAAATCGGGACAGTCAAAGGCAAAACATAAACTAAAAGAGAATAGTATAAAAAGCAAAACAAACAAAAGGGTTGCTTGCAATGGAAGTGAGTATTTTCTAAACGATTGTGATGGCAATTACTGACAGTGCCTCCAAGATGCATTTAATTAACCCTTTCTCTAAAAGGATATCTTGCCTGTCCAAAGATACAAAGAAATACTGTGTTGCTATACAAAGAAACATCACAAAGGTTATACAAAGAATGGATTACAAGGGATGAGAGAGAAGATTTTGAGAGCTAAATCTACTCTTACATGGGTATAATAGTGAAATAGATGCTGTTAAATGTATAAATTACCTTTGCATTATGTTGTACTAGTTACTTATAAGGATTTAATGATACAGAGACATGACAGGCAGATGACCAGCAGCATGACTACGTTATTTATAAAAAAATCCACTCAAAAGGTCAATATAATTTCCATTTTGCAATAGAAAACAAAGCCTGTATTAAATATCCAAAAATGTTATTTACAATTTAGAAGTTTACTACCTCACTAAATAATCGATAAGTATTTCAAAACAGGGAAGTCGAAAGAAATTCTTTTACAGTGCCACTTTCATAAATTTCTACATGAGGATCATAATTAATTGAACATTTGGTATATCCAAAATACAAAGAAATTATATTAATTTCTGTAATTGATAGTCTCTCTGAGTGCTTCCTGCTTGTGAGAAAACAGGGTAATTCCCATCAAATCCATCCTTCCCATTAAAATGCCTTTTGTTTGTTTATTTTAAGCTAATTTCTTCAACAGCCTCTTATTTTCTATCTATCACATATTTTCATCCTTAATATAGGCAGTGGGGGTTGCAAATTGACAGGGAGTTGTTGGTTGGCATAATGGTTAAGGTGTTTATCTTTGCAGAGCTTGATTCTCAATTGGGATAACTGATTAGGCTTAATATGACCCACAAGGACAGTTGGACTAGTACTAACCTATGAAAGGAGAAGCATTGTATGTATGCACAAGGCACTCAGGGGGCAATATGATGTCATACATCTCAAGAAAAATGTCAAGGGGGAGGGTAGTTCACCTGCCAGGTTACTCCACACTTCTTCTTCTTTCAGCTTTTCCTGGTTAGGAGTCACCACAGCGGATCACCTGTCCGCTCATGATTGGCAGTAGAGTTTTTACAGTGTTGAGTTACCAGCCTGGCACCCAACCTTCCACAGAAGGCACACATGCACACACACTCACACCTAGGGCCCATTTAGAGTGTCCAATCCACCTACAGCATGTCTTTGGGATGTGGGAGGAAACCAGAGCACCCGGAGGAAACCCACACGACCACAGGGAGGACATGCAAACTCCGCACAGAAGGCACCCCAGCCAGAGATTGAACCAAAGAACCTCTTGCTGTGAGGCAACAGTGCTATAAAACAACTTTACAAAGAAGGATTAGTGCCTAAATGAATCGAGTTACTTGAGCTGGTGGGGAACTGTGCACCCAGAGATTCCTTAAAGAAGTTCATGATGATAGGTAGTGGGCTAAGAAAATGAGTATATGATTGGCTGCACAAGTAAGTCACTCCAAACAGAAATTTTGACTTTTTCTGCTATCACAGTTATAAACTATGCTATCACTAGGCCACAAAGACATTGAAAATGTTCTGACATCACCAGCCCTTCACTATTCAACAACCATTACATGATTTAAACTTTTTATGCTAATAATTACTGTAAGAGTTTCTTGCACATTATCTGTACAACAAATAAGGAAGGACTACTGCAATCTGACAATCCAGACCAACCCAGAAAAACAGTCACAAAAAAGGCTTGCAAACATGCATCAGCTATTCGCAGTTTGATCTCAGTATGTAAACAGTAGTTCTGTCCTGAGCACTAATACAATCACATGTGTTAAACTCAGTGGTCATTTAGGTGGAGGTTTATTAAGTGCTAGAGTGTACTTGCATGTTTCCCTAAAGGATTCTGTTCCTATAATCATTACAAAGGCTAAAGTACTTCTCTAGCCAAAAGTGCTAACACACATCAACAGTAGATTACAATGTAACTTAAACTAATTATTTATGCCATGCTTCATTTCAAGACAGTTAATGATCAACAACACGTAACAATGTAACCAAAACTTAATCTTTATATCATGCGCCATTTCACGAGTTAATGTTCTGTTTGTCAGAACATTGACAGAAATATATATTTGTAGAGTCCACGTGTAGAATACTTCTTAATAAATTATATGTGAAGAGAAAAAATATGTAGGGGAAGAAAAAACATAAAACAATGGCCAAAGGTTAATGAGAAAGGTAACAACATGTATGCCGACAGGCTAACAAGTCTGCTTTGGTACAAGGATACTAACAAGTTGAAAGCACTTGCTTTTCAGTGCATTAACTACACACAGGAAACCAGTTAGATATCAGTAATATTTAAATCATTAAATGCATATTTTAAAAAACATTATACAGTTAGACCAGTTTGTAATAATGCAGAAGATGCGTCATTACAATATCTCTTACCCAAATATAACTCCATGTGACCAGAAGAGATGTAAGACTCATCCTACCACAGTGGTACTGGGGAAAAGGGAAGACCATTGCTATGAGTTAATGGTAAATGCTGCAGGGGATAATTAAAGAATGTAGCACTGCTGAAGTTAAACCTACGTTTGTTTACAGATAGCTACCAACACTATTGAGAAGAGAAACTGTACACTAAGTGAAAAGTAGTACATGTGGCTGAGGAGGTTAGGAATGTAAGTGTTTCACAGCTTTAACTGGGGCATTAAAGGAAGTTGAGGAAATATGTATAAACATGTTTTACATATAGATGATATGAATAAGTAATAGTGCATTATTAGTTAAATGCCTTTATAGAAATAATTATTTGACTATTTAGAAACATTAAAAGTGAACTTAAACTGCCCACCTTCTTCATTAAGTAGCAATCATTAACAATAAGGCATACTGAAAGAAAGGGTCTAGATAACTCGGAGAAATAAGAGTGAGGATGCTGCCTTTAATATGTTATTATTTACTGAGAAATAAAAAGCACTCACAGCAGCTGGCATAACATAGCAAACAGTTATTTAAGCCAGTTGTGGAAACAGAGGACCCAGAGGAAAAAAAGATTACTAGCATGAAAACACATGCAAGCACACACGCAGACATACACAAGCGTATGCAAACACACACATAAACACACACATGGGACAGACCAGGAGATAACTAGTTCAATGCATGTGGTTGCCCTGTGGTATGTTGAGGAGCATGACTGTACTACCTGATTCTAAACTATTGAATGATGTCCGGTATGAGGCACAGCAATGAAAATTTGCTTGCAAAATCAGCATATATTGAGAATTATCTTCCCGTTCTAGTAACAATGGAGACTAGAATTATTACCTGGAGACACAGACCCCACATGGATGAGAGTGGCACTTTACATTCACATGTAACATCCACAGAGGTTCCTCACTAAAAGAATACAGAGTGTAAGTAAAATGTCCTATGCAGACTGCTTCAAGGCCCAATCCCTGTATTCTGTCTCCTACAGGCTATTGAGGGGAGATCTATGCCTGGCATACAAGGCATTGTCAGACCCCACTCTGATGGACCTTCTGCATATCCACAAAGCAAACAGCACCACAATTACCCATTCTAAAGACTTAAACCTTGCCTATGATATAAATAGAACCTGCTGGAGAGACAGGCATACACTGTATCTGGAACAGGCTCCCCATCCATGTGAAGCAGAGTTGCTCTCTAACTCAATTCAAGTGTAACTTGGTCAGTTGGATAGGGAACAGGAAATTCATCCCTGGCTTTGCACCTATGTCTCTCATGGACATAGGCAATGTGTAAATGTTTCATCTCTCAGGCCCCTGCTTGTATATATTTCATCTCTAAGGCCCCTGCTTACACTTATTAAGGTACCAGGACTTGTCAGAGATTTGGGATGTATGGCTAGGCTTAAAAAGACCCTTGTTGTCATTAGCCAGGTAAACACTTATGAACCTATGAATATGTGCAAGCATGTATATATATATATATATATATATATATATATATATATATATATATGCTGTCACTGAGTTTACACGTTTGAACTTATGTGTATTCAGCATCCCCTTCCCAAGAATGCATAAGCAGATATACCTCTGTTGACTCTCCAGGGCCAAGATCACTAATAGAGCATAGCTTGTGTGAGTTGCAGCCAAGAGTTTATATCTCTTCTCCATAGAGATGGCAAATTTTAATTATTTCTTGTGCACTAGTCACATGTGGAAGTTGGGAGCATATATGACTCATTAGAATGCAATGATAACCATGCTAACCTTACAAATATCTGTGCATGTGGTTATTCATACAAATTATTAGACTTAAGCCTCACAACAGAGAGAGAGTAATCTACACATTTCTGAAGCCTTCTAAACACCACTATGATGTTAGATGTTTTGGAAACCTTGCAGCCTACTGCCACACATTGCTTTCTACAATGCAGACAATTGCATGCATTCGTTTATTGGTTAAACCTCTCATTTACAAGTGCCTCCTTTCAGGATTTAGCCAGAAGTACTGTATGATTAAGTGTCTACCTTATAGTCACATGGGTTGGAAGCAAAGACTGTCAGAATCAAACCTAAGAATATGGAACGAAGTTTGACAGAACATAACCTTAACCCTTTAAGCTAAACTATTACTCTCATAATGATTATGGTGTTCTTTTTTTAATTAAACAAAACATTTTATAATCCATGTGTGAGGGACAGTGCCCAACTCTTTGTCATGTCAGGCAGGTATGCTATATGCATTGACCATATTTGAGCCATAATAACCAATCTTTGCAATAAAATAAAAGCTGCTATACTTATGAAGCAGGATCCATTCTTAGTAAATTCATACTTTTACTACTCCAGCAACACTAATTATATTATTTATTTCATTAATAAAAAAATATCTTTTCATAACTTGATACATGTTGAGTTTAATGATCTGATTTAAAATTTTCATTTGTCAAGGCATGGCTTTCATCAACCTTTGTGGACCAGTAAAATTGCTAAGTGAGTCCATATATGTGGTATGATTACCATGTTAAAAAGTAAAAGCACTGTCTCTAAAGTTAATTGGTGTTGGTGTTATGGTTAAGGTGTTTATCTTACAAACAAAAGGTGCAAGGTTTGATTCTCACCTTTGAGAAAAATTTGCTATCCTTCAAATGACCTACAATGGCAGCTAGCCCAGTACTTAGTATTTAGGTTATAGCTTTGCAAAAAATGTACTGGCAAAGGTATCCAGGCCTGCAAATTTAATACAATGTTTTGACAGATTAGACTGTAAGTTGAGAGAGCTAAACATACAGAAAATGCTGTTATCTTTACCACCTACTAATGCACTAATAGCCCAAAAAATACATGATCTTGTAACAACTGTGACCATATTTAAGTGTGTAGTGTCCCAGGAAAACTTTATTTCTATGCTGAGTCTTGAGATGTGTTCGGCATGGGAGAACTTCATATCGGCTAACTTCCCCTAGTGAAAAAAAATAGAAAAAGACATATAACTTAAATATCCACAAAACAAATGTTCCAGACAGCTCATCAGTTACTTCTGTTCATGATACAGTGTCACCCAGTGCCCAAAATTGCCCTTGCATCTGTAAATGCAGCTCAGTTGACTACAAATTTGCCCAGTTCCTCCCTTGAGAAGACTCTGCCCTTCAATAAATGGTGAAACTGTCTCATGAAGAATGGCTGAGACATAATTTCTAGTCATAATAATAGGTATTGAATCAATTTGTCATTCTTGTTATATCCTATTGAGTCTGGAAACAAGAATTACTATACCCCACAAGTGAACAACACATCTGTAATTGTCTGTTTGTCTGTCTATGCTCTGTTACTCTAGAACACTGACTATTTTGTTTTTGATCAATAATTTGTGGTAAAACGCTCACAATTTTGCATTAAGCAGCAAGTTATAAATTAGCTGTGGTGCTATGCTAGTGTATCTTTTATGTTAATATTAGGAAACTTGTATAATGTGACATTGTATACGAACTTAATGTCAGCAATATTTTGGTAAATTTGAGGTAACCTTGGTTTAAAATGAAACTTAAGTCAAAAGTGAAGTCACCACCTATTAAACTGTGAACGTATAAATGAATACAAGCACATTATAACTTAAGTGCTAGATATGTCCCACTGCATAAAGGCACTCAGTCTGAAAAGTAATAAAAAAATACAATCCAGACAGCATTTTTTAATTAATTAATGATTGTTACTGAACAAGGTCAAAATGCCTATTCTGTTTTGCTATGAATTTCAGGTTGTTAACTCTGTCATACAGAGAGAGAGAGAGAGATAAAGCCTTAAGTATGACACAAGGCTGACTAGTGGCTAAACCAATGGAGGAACCAATGAGAGAATGTGAAAGTGAGAAATTAATGTTGACTTGTTCATTGTCAAGGAGAGATACAGTCTATCCACAGAAATGCCATCATATTCTGATGAAAAAGGAGTATAGTATGCAGAACTGGGACCAGGGACAAGTGCTTGCCTTTTTTTAAGACATGTTTGTATCATAGTAGTCATTGAACATTTGCAGAAGTGCATGCTAGAGATGATATAGCACTCACTGGGTGTGTGCAAACATGCACACTAAGGATAGTGTAGCACTCACTGAGCATGTGCAGAAGTACACACCACCAATGGTATAGCACTTCCTGAGCATGTGCAGGAGTGCACATTAGGATTGGTGTAGCACTTACCGAACATGTGCAGAAGTACACTCTAGGAATGGTGTAGCAGGCATGCACTTTAATGGCCTCACACATCATACTACCAAAGGTGAGGTTAGATCAATAAAGAAAAAAAAAACTCCTGAAGGTTGAATGTATGATTGCCTCCCATAGTTTTATATCTCATATGAATGAATGAACATGATTATAGCGGTCGAGAGCTAGATGGTCAGTAGGAATGAAGGTGATAAATACTACACAAAAAAGTTATGTGTCAGTTATTTCATAAGTACAAACAATAAAACTGATCAATCTCAAATGACACTTTCCGCTTGCATGTGTTAAGATATGTTTTGTCCTTTTATGAAGGAGCTATATAATGTTTGTAAAAATCTGCAGTTAGAACCATGTAAAAATGTATGTGTCTTTCAGGCTAATTATATTCCTCTCACATATATCAAAGATAGTTTTATCTGGTTTCTGACAGACTTTTTCATTCACAATGCCCAGTTTGCCGGTTAGAATAAAAAAGCTGTATGTGTCTGTCTTTCTCTCCTGTCTTGTCATTGTCCCTGTAACAATACTTATACAGTGTAAACAACTTAATCCATCCTTGGCTAGTTTGACAGTTATTTATTTTATGCACGACTTTCTTACTATTTGTATTCAAATTATTTGCAAGTTATATTGGCTGTTTATCTTTTTCTTCTCTGGAGTGTTTACAGCAATAACAAATCTTAGTAGCGTCATATATAATGGTGATTAAGCAAATGAGATAAAATATGTTCTCCTTACTAGAACTTCCAATTTGTGGCTGCATGAAAAGCAGAACTTGCCTTTGTAAATCTCTTGTTTTTATAAAGGGAATAACTGTTTATATTAGTTGCAGACTCATGGTTTGTTGAAACTGTATGGAGGAGAAGTAAGATACTTAATAAAAAACAATCTCTACCTAACAACTTGGGAACAACTTGAAACATATACTGGACAAACTTTTTAAACTGTGTTGAACAATTTCTTAATGCAGCCATCAACTTCTGATGCTGAACCTCATTTTAAAGCATGCTGCCTCTGTGACAAAACCACGCTCAACAATATGCATTGTGACTATCTCAAAATGCTTCTCTGTTGTAATTATCTATTACTGCTTTCATGGAACAATGATTTTAGTATTTTTTATACATTTGTTAATTGGGTAAGCCCTCTGGGTAGAGGCATCCTTTTTCAGGAGTAACCCAAGAGCACTGTCTGATTAAGTAAGTTGACCAGTGTCACACAGTAGGATAACGGAGGTGGAAGGAATCAAACCCTGTACGCTTGATTACAAGAATTAGCTCATTCATAAATGGAGAGCATTTGCTTAATGCTGTATTTGTTCACAATTCTGTTACTGTTTGGGTTAAAACTTACAACCTCCAGACTATCTTATAATATAAGCTCTGTCACTTATTCATGTTAATATGCATAAAACCTACATTGTGGGATATGTCTACATGTCTACCTCATGCCAGATATAGCTAAAACACTGTTAGATAGCATATTTTAATGATGTGATGAACACTGCAAAAAATGAATATATTCTATAACTCAGCTTTAATATTCTGCTGTGTAAAATTCATAACCTCAACTGCATCAATTACCCATCATAATTTGGCTTTTCAAGGCTTAGCAATTTTATGGCAAGAATAGAGCCATCCATCCATCAGTCCATCCATCCATAACCCTTTTTCTCATTTTTTCCATGGGGTTGGGGATTCACTTCAACAGTGACAATTATCTAGAGCTAAAGTTCACACTGACAGGTGGCTAGCCCTGCCACTGTTGTTCTTACATACTCAGACATGCATAAGCACTTACATTTATGGCCAGTTATAGTGTCCAGTCCACCTATTACATGTCTTTGGAATGTAGGAGGAAACTGGAGTACCCAGAGAAAACCCACACAAACACAGAGATGACATGCAGACTCCACACAGAAGGCACTCCTGCTGAGAAGCAGACTGCAGAACCTCTTGGTATTAGGTGACAATGCTATCCACTGTGCCATGATATAAAACTGGAACCAAGATAATTCTGGGTTATACTTCATTGAATACTCCATGCATCCACCATCACCTTAACCACCCATCAAACTAACCACCTTCCAACCTGTGCAGTATGGCCTTGCAAATATTCACCTCATTAGACCAAAGTGAAGAGCATCAATTGTCTGAAAAGCACCACCCAGTCAGTAAGAAAGTGGTCTGCTCATCTTTGATTGATCTCAGCTGCATTATATGCCTTGTCTTTCCATGGCTATAAATCAAGCTGACACTGTACCACTGAACACACTGGATAAATATGCATCTTCAAGGTAAGTGTGATGCACAGAAAATAGAATACCCTGGTTTAACAAAGCTTTCTGTTCATTAACAAACGAATTAGATGTGACATGGAAACATTACATGATTTTTGGCAAATAATATCATAAAAATGTAAGATCCTGATAAGGTTAATAAAACAAAAGCTACCATGTAACAGTTTTGTGCATGCATTTGTGTACGTATGTATTTAACTGGTTAGAGGGTTGGTCCATGGACTCTTATCAGTTACAACCTGGGTAGGATCACATCTGCATTTCAAACAAATATAACACAAATGTTAACAATGTTTTCAGCAGTTAATACATGGAACTGAAAATAGATTGGAAAATAAATGCATCCTTAGACAAAGAAGAGAGGTAAAAATTTAAAGGAACGATATAATATCAAGAAATCCAGTGAATGTAACTGAAACAAAAGTATCAGATGACAATAAAATAAAAGCAGGCAATGCAGTAACAGTCTGAAAAATGTTTTCATCGACAATAGACTTATTCATCCGATCTCATACACAACAATGCATCTATGACTCTGTACAACATATATCTGTATTGTAACCTATTTTGCAAATAATTATCTCTTAAGTTTTGATAGCTATAAACTAAGATAAGATGTTTTGCAAGACTGACTTTAAATTGAGTGATTTTTCTTCTCTCTGATTTGTTTTGGAAGTTGACACCATGTTGTAGGCGATTTTACTAAAAACCGTTTCATCTGTCATGATTGCTTGAGTCTGGGATCTGAGAGGGCAGCAATGAGCAGAAATTTCTAAACTGCACACCAGTGAGAGGTAAGGTGGTACTTTGGGAGGAGAAAGTGTTTAACAGCAAATGTAGCCACTGATATTATACCTCTCAACTGTCCATATTTTTGTCACATATTTTTGGTCTATTCCTTACAAAATTTGTGGTTTTCTGACAAAACACTGAGGACTGAAATCACTAAATAATGACATACATTTGAGTTTCAGACTGCATATCCTTCAGAAAAATGCATGCTAACACAAATATTGTTATTATAACAACTTTCTAAGTTTATAAGAGGAATATTTAAAATTTGCCCCTATTTTGGGGCCTTTGTCTCCCATAATTTTAGGCTTTGTCCAGATATCTTGAGCTAAGAGATTTAGAGGCATGATTGATAGTGTTGCTCATATTGTGACTGGGAGCCATTTCACTTTTTGTAGTAAAAAACAGTTGTGTTCTCTTGGTCTGAAAAGGGAAATACACTACTAACTTTGACAGCAATTGTCTGCAGAGAACTAGTGGTATTTGCCTAATTTATAGTTGTGACTGAGAGAGCATACAAAAGGATATGCATCAGCAGTTTAAACACAATGGCTCTTCTGGATTCCACTCCTGTGAAAATTGTAAGCCTGTAGAGGATTTTTTTAATTTACTTTTTGTTTTCTCAATACTGACTATTATTCCATCCTTTCCTTCATACTGGTCTTGCTTCCATTCATTCCCCCATCACTTAGATGGTCCCCAGCATGGAGGCGAGAGACAACTGGAGGGAGCATCACCCAGGCAGCCATGGATGTTGCTTTTGTACTTGCTAACACCAAACAATATGAGCAATAAGGGTATTCCTGTTTTTAACTTGTCATCCCACTCTGATGGCTGATGTAAATGCTGAGTCACCACAAAAGCCTACCATTAGCTCTTACATGAATGTGAGTTCTCTTATCCACACACTAATGAGGTGTATTGTCACTAGCTTGACAAGTCAAGACCATGTCCCAGCTAACAGCTGCAATTTTAATACCTGCAAGCCTATACTTGCACGTGTCAAAGAAGCCAACTAACCCACAATTCCCTTCCTCCCTCCAGTGCAAGTAATCAGTGCTAGCCACTGGCTGTCACTCTCCCAATTTCAACTCTTCCAGAACCAAAGCAACAAGTCAGACTCAAGTCGTCTGGGTCATAGCCAGGACTTTATCCTCTGTGTTGTGGAGTTGGCACCTGTATCTTATTTAAAAAAATAAATAAATAAAAATAATGTGCTTTAATGTACTGTCCAAACATGACTAAGCATAATGTTTATAGAACAGTGCTGGCTCTAGTCGTATTTTAACATAACACTGCTGCTTTATAATAGATATAGGATGGTTCAGAATGTTCCTGGTTTTAAAATACATATAGGATGGTTCAGAATGTTCCTGATTTTAAGAATGCCACTTTCACTCAACCTTTGAGACATGCAGACCATTATATTACTTTTCTTGAGATTCACCACTGGTTTATTTTAATGTCCTTTGTATTCTACTCTTCCTTGATAGTTGTGGCATCTTTAAGCAGAAGCTGGACATCTGCATATGTGATGACTGTCAAGCTTGATAGCTCCATTTCTGAGTCATTAATAAACAGGGTGAAAAAAAGCACATGCTGACAGCCACTTGTAAACTGAAGACTTGAACAAAACTTTTAATATACAAATACCTTTACTGAAATGCAAAAGGTTGTGAAAACTCTCATTCCGTATACATTAGGAACTTAATCATTATCATCATGTAAATCATCTCTCTGTTCATAGAAGTAGTTGGCAGCACTTATTTTGTTTTCATTTTGTTACTTCTGTTGTCAGTGCTGTTAGCTGCCTGGTGTTTTGGGAGGCTAAGCTGACCAAAAAAACATCTGTTGATTAAGTCAATTAGAAAGGTTCCTTTTGAGGCCAATCTCTTCAGGTTGGGCAACCAGTGAAAGACAACTGCATGTAGCAGAAGACACCAGTATCTGAGGAGGTACTGTACTTTGAATACCAGATGAAGCCACAATGCATGAATGCTTAACAGGATCCTGTTAATTGTTTTTTTTAATATTATGCAGCTGCTGTATTTTTAATGGAATTTTTATGAATGAATGACGTCTGGTTCCTTTTAGGTATGCATAGGATGATTGGCTATTTTTTTCATGTGATAATCAACCAATATTATTTATTTCATTTGATGTTCGTACCCTCCTTGTTCTGATGAAATTCACATTAGAGTGTAGTGAGCAAAAGCACTTAATTTATATTAAAATTTAAATCTTGGTTCAAGTTCCCTGCTGGTGTTTTATTGTTGATGTTACAATTTGCAGGAGCAATAAAGAAATGCTATCAAATAAAACTGAAATTTAAACTGTCATTGCTAACCACTTTAAATGTGTTATAGTATGGTAAGGTGCTGACTTCTGAAAGAATGATAAAGCACACTGGAAAATAAAAGAATCACCCTTAATACTTGTCCACTTTTAAGCACAACAAAAGGACAAAAGATGCTTTGAACAGACACATATATATGCTACTGGAAAATGAAACAACTGGAGAAACATTAATTCCTAGGGCAAGATGGTTGGATAGACTACAAGGTTCTATTTGATTATGTGGGATGGACTGTTATAAAGGGAATGTTTCTTTAAGGCAAGTTATTTGAAGGTTTGCTCAGTGAAAAAATTTGAAAGGTTAAAGCTAACCTAAATACTGGGTAAGTATTTTTTAAATTTTTCAGGTTGTAGTCTTTGCAAGTATGAGGGATAATATTCAGTTTTGTAACCATGCTGTCAAATGTATATTCTTAGAAAATTTGTCTTCCATGTTAACCACATTATCTGTAACCATGAAATGTTAACAATATTTTTGCAAACTATTATGTTTATATTTAATATTAATAATATTCATGAAGACTGACCGGAATATAATGAATTACTATTAATTTGAATAGATAATCCCTGAGATTCAGCAAGCAGCCATGTAGGAATAAGTTATTCCTGCACGGCAGGGACCGTTCCCGTACAGCAAGGCAGCGCACCTTGCATATTCATGAAGACGAGCTGCCTGTGCTGTTAAATGGACATGGAGCTGTGTACAAATGCAGGGGGTGTATCAGAGAGAAGAGCTCTCACATTACGCACTCCCCTGCACTCCAGAATTGCCTTTTGGCAATTAAAAATGAGTGAGAATGCTCATAACACCCCCAACTCATCAGGAAAACAAAAGTGGTCAAAGGCAAAAGGGACAATCATCCCTAACCAAGCCAAAAGTTATTAGGATAACAAAGGCCGCATAAGCACATAGTGCATACCTCCCAACCCATCAGAGCAAGTAATGTGAACAATACCAAAAGGGAGAAATGTCCCACGAAGCAGAAAGCTGATAAAATTACAGGTTTAGCATTAGCAGGGATATTCTGAAAGGTATAGATAAAATAACACAACAAAATTTTTTTTTTATAAATGCAATAAAGTTTAAGGGTATGCCCTTTGCTTAGGTACGCTTAGTCCAGCTTAAAAGCACAAGAAGTTAAATAGCAAGAGACATCCAACATAAGCAGTGTTGCAATAGTGTAGTGATTAGAGCATATGCTTTGTGAGCAGCCATTCCTGTTTTGATCCCCACTGTAACTAATTCACATTTTACACGTGAAAGCAGTGCATAAACAACTTTTTATAGTATTACCTACTAAATAACATATATTTCTTAATCAGAGTACTGCATTACGTCCAGATGTGAGGTGTCAGTTTAATAAAGTTGTAAAATCCCCATATAAACACAAGTGCCCAATACAGTATAGTCACACATGAATAA
Source organism: Protopterus annectens (assembly GCF_019279795.1). Lineage (NCBI taxonomy): Eukaryota > Metazoa > Chordata > Ceratodontiformes > Protopteridae > Protopterus > Protopterus annectens. The sequence continues at coordinate 307,700,845 of NC_056726.1, forward strand.
ATGTAATGAAAGCACATTGGGGGATGTCAGGGACAGTAAACAAATATATAATATGTAATGACTGATGAATCAATTCCATACAGCAGATAGTCTATAAAATGAAAAATAAGCAACGCTAAGCATTGCACAGCTCTGTTTACCAGGTGTATGCATTGTGTAAATGTGACTGCTAAGCAATGAGTAGCCCAGCTAAATGGATTTGCCCATTGGCAAGCAGTGCTGAACCTGTCCCTTTAAGCAATGCCAACCTTAGCTAAGCAGGTTAGCTAAGCTCAGCATATTCAAAGCCATACAATCATGGCAAAGGGCAGGAAATTGGCCATATTTAAAGCCCACAGGTAGGAATACAGCTCATAACTGGTTGCAGCTTCCCACTGTAGGCTTAATGGCTGGAGTGGGAGAGGGAATGTGTTTCCATGCACAGCTCTGGGGCATACAGGAGTCCAAGGTCATGGTAGGACTCCTGGTAAACAAACATGATGAGAGACTGCTGCAGGGCCAGTACCAAAGCTTCCAATATAAAGCGGAAGCCTGGAACCATCTTGCCTGTGATCTCACCAGTGCCACTGGTATCCCTCAGACTGGTGAGCAGGTCAGTAACCACTATGCTGACTTGAAACGGAGGAAGAGGGAGCTCTTGGACTAGTGGGTCCAAGAATCAAGGCAGAGGGGTGATGTTCCGGCAGTGTGTAAGTACTTATACCAGTAACTGTTTAATAATGTCCAGCCTGTGTATATGATGGATAGGTATGGCAAAATATTTCTCTATTTCCCTTACAGCTGCAACTGAGCGGGTTGTGCATCAGGAAGCCCATGCGAGTAGGCTGCAAATGCTGTGTAGCAAGGCTGGTGAGTAACAATCCTGCTTGTAGTAGTCATACCAAATAAATATAAAAGTAGTAGAAAGTCACCTGCCAGTATAAAAACTGTTTTGTGTATGGGTTTGTGAAGATATGGGTGAAGGCTGCCAGCCTAGCCAGACAGAAGTTTGGAGATAATTCTGTCATCTGTAAATATTAATGTAAACAACAGGCTTGTTGTCTTAAATGGTAAAAATAGAGTTACACGTGGAACTGAAAAAAATGTAACAACAGTACACTCTGCTAGCAGAAGGCTGACCAAGTAAAGCATGTTGTAACCCTTGGATCTAAAGTCGACTCCAGCCTGTCTAGATGAAGACATTCTTTCTATTGTTTTAAACATCCAAATGTATTTTTACTGCTCTGTTGCCTGACCAGCTGCAAGATAACAAAAGCAGATGCTAAGAATGTAAATGTAGTTTCTGTTAGCCTGGGAACCCAGGGAAGTGTGAAGAATTATGTAATGGGAACCAGGAATGTGATTTTAAAAACAGAGAGAATCAGAGAGATTTAAGCATTTTTGTCTTGACCATCCAACTCATCAGCACTCTGCCTGTGTTCTATAAGTAAGTTTATTTTAGACTTGTGTTTTCTCTTAGAAATACTATTTAGAAAGACACAGGAATCCACAAGCACAGAAAAATTACGATCTCTAGAAGCAAGCAGGACAAATAAGAATAACGCTCTTTATTTCAGGAATCACGTTTTCGCTCCCGCAGCTGCAGAAGCTTCCTCAGCTAATAACAAATTGGTAAATTGAACAATTCATTTTATATACCAATATATCATGATGTCACTTCCTTTTGTAATTAAAACAACAAACTACAAAGGAAATGAAGTAAATAAAAACAACATTTTGTAAACTGTCACTTCATGAATTGAATATATGTTCCATATCCACACATTTTTAATATAATGTAATATAATACAATACTAATAAAACAATATTACTAGTTCATATATAACCAAAATATAAAAATTAAAAATATATAAAATATAAAATATATATGTATTGAATATATCAAAGTTAAAAAATCACATTTGAGCTTTCTAGAACCTATGTTGAAAGGTATATATAATACCAAATATATATATCACACTAAACCTAATATTTTTAATAAATGTATATGTATATAAGTATCCTTAGATTATCTCATATAACTTTTATATTTCAGAATAGCTGAAATATTGCAGGATTCATTTAATCCGGGGTAGGTAAAGGCGTCTAATCCAATCTGCCACTCTAATTCTCTCATTTCAAGTAACAAAGCTTGAGGTCCGCCCCTAACTCCAGTTGTAACATGTTCAATGCCCATAAACTGGAAACTATGTCCAGTATTATGCATAACATGTTTGGACAAAGCATTGTCCATCTTTTTGTTGTTTATTGCATAGAGGTGTTGGTAAATTCGATCGCTAAACTTCCGATCGGTCTTCCCTATATAGAAGCAGGGGCAGCAGACACAAAAAGCAATATAAACCACAGATTTTGTAGTACAGTTAATTCTTGAGGAGATGGTATATTTCCTATCTCTAATGACAAATGAACTACCAACTTTCAAATAATTACACCTATTGCAAAACCCACACATAGCTGTACCTGTTTGTCTATTAAAAAGTGTAGATGTCCCGGGTCTCTGTAATAATTCTTTCTACGAAAAGGAATTCAGGTTTCTATCAGCCTTTGTTAAAATGTAAACGCCAAACCCCTATCTTTGAAATCAGTGAACCTCTAGACTTATCTTTAGAAAATGAGTTAGAACAGAGGACTACTGATGTTACAACCTGTAGCCAAAACAATTTTAGGACAAGTCTTGTATTAACTTTTAATAGACATATTGGGGCTATATGGAACATCATAAAGAAAAATTGGTACTTTATTTTCAATAATCCTGTGCTTTTCCAAAAGTTGGGACCTCACCCCCTTGTAGTTTTTAAAAGAGGAAATAATTTGAAAGAATTATTACAGAGACCCGGGACATCTACACTTTTTAATAGACAAACAGGTACAGCTATGTGTGGGTTTTGCAACAGGTGTAATTATTTGAAAGTTGGTAGTTCATTTGTCATTAGAGATAGGAAATATACCATCTCCTCAAGAATTAACTGTACTACAAAATCTGTGGTTTATATTGCTTTTTGTGTCTGCTGCCCCTGCTTCTATATAGGGAAGACCGATCGGAAGTTTAGCGATCGAATTTACCAACACCTCTATGCAATAAACAACAAAAAATTGGACAATGCTTTGTCCAAACATGTTATGCACAATACTGGACACAGTTTCCAGTTTATGGGCATTGAACATGTTACAACTGGAGTTAGGGGCGGACCTCAAGCTTTGTTACTTGAAATGAGAGAATTAGAGTGGCAGATCGGATTAGACGCCTTTACCTACCCCGGATTAAATGAATCCTGCAATATTTCAGCTATTCTGAAATATAAAAGTTACATGAGATAATCTAAGGATATTTATATACATATACACTTATTAAAAATATTAGGTTTAGTGTGACATATATATTTGGTATTATATATACCTTTCAACATAGGTTCTAGAGAAGCCCAAATGTGATTTTTTAACTTTGATATATTCAATATATATATATTTTATATTTTATATTTTTAATTTTTATATTTTGGTTATATATGAACTAGTAATATTGCTTTATTAGTATTGTACTATATTACATTATATTAAAAATGTGTGGATATGGAACATATATTCAATTCATGAAGTGACATTTTACAAAATGTTGTTTTTATTTACTTCATTTCCTTTGTAGTTTGTTGTTTTAATTACAAAAGGAAGTGACATCATGATATATTGGTATATAAAATGAATTGTTCAATTTACCAATTTGTTATTAGCTGAGGAAGCTTCTGCAGCTGCGGGAGCGAAAACGTGATTCCTGAAATAAAGAGCGTTATTCTTATTTGTCCTGCTTGCTTCTAGAGATCGTAATTTTTCTCTTAGAAATAGCTAGAAACTAGAAAGATTAGACTAAGTGTTTTTCTGTGATGTCAGAACTGTACTACTGAATTATTTTAAGTATTTCTATGTGATCTCTGAACTCTTGACTAGCACTGTGTAGTAAGAAGTAGTGTCTTGTGGTTTTATTATTTATTATTAAATATTTTAAAACCTTTCAACTGTGGTTGTTTTGTGTAGAGATAAGTTAAGCTCCAAGAGTATATTGCATGTATCTAGGGATCCTGTACCAAGTCACTCTAATAAGCCTTGACTGTTTAGTTATACTACCAATTGAAAATAATATTGCACAGTAATAATTGGACACCCTTTTAAGGGCCTTTGAGTAGCTGATAAATATTAGCTGGGTGGTGGCAGTGATTTCTACTGTATATTCTGGGAAAAACGGGCACAGCTGGAGAACCTGTGACAGCCTTCTCCAGGAGTGTCTGTGTGGTTGTATAAACTCTTATCTCAAATTGTGTGTATGTCAGCTTCTTGGGCAGGGACAAGAAGCACTAGTTGTACAGAGAGGGTACTGGAGGTTTTAGCTTGCCCAGCTGGCTGAGACTGGGACCCTATAGCTGTGCCAGTGGGGAGTCTTATTGGGGACCTGGAGAGCAAGGGAGCAACCAGTCCCGGACTGACTGTGATCTATATGTGCTCTTAAGGGAAATTGCACTTTACTGTGTGTATTTGTTATCCTTTCCTCCTATATGAGACACCCCTTACTGGTGTTAGTGGTGAGGAGTGAGGCTCCTTGATTGCTGGGCCAGGGCACAGGCATCACAGGGTTGTACTGAATAAACCAGACAATATGACAGTAATAGTCCCATATAAGTCATATTTACATAAAACTAAACTGCCTGGCAATAACGCTCTAAATTCTGGACTGGTTGTGTTTACTCTGGTATTGTATGGCATTTTTAGTGTTGCATTCTCTGAATAGTAATGTTGTATTAACCACTGTTACCCACACTGTGCTACATGATAAAAATGTCTAGGAATGTCTGTATAAGACTGTTGTAATTCAAGGTCAGATAGTACAACCGAGAGAGACGTAGACAGAAAACACTAAAGAGATAACAATAGCCAAACAGCACACTCTGCTGAAACCTAAATTGTTGTATCTTTACCAGACACAGCCATGGTTTGAATCCTGGGAGTGGTAGTAAGCTGTATGCATAATCATACCTCTCAACGGTACACATTCTTTCAGAATGTCCAGATTAATTGGCTCATATTTTCTGCCTATTCCTCTGTCCCAGTGGAAAATGAGTGGGATGATCTTAAATTTGTAGTCAGCAAATAATGAACTACATTTGAATTTTAGACCTCAAACCCTTCAGAAAATGTATATGAAAACAAATCTTGTCACTCTATCAGCTCTCCAAGTTTATGAGAGCAATATTCAAAATATGTCCCTAGTTGTACCACCATGCTGTCAAGCTTTGACCAGAGGTTTGCATTAAGAGATTGAGAGGTATGTGCATAGTATTAACTCAGAATCTGGGAATATGTGTAGAAACAGTCAGGTAGTGTTAACAAACAATCCTGCCACAGGTATACCAGGTAAGATATGTAAAATTTAGCTATAAGAGAGCTGAAGTATACAATGTTTAAAAACATATCACTCGCCTAACCAAGGCCATAGGGTATTGTAATAATACCTGTAACTTAATGATTAGAGCAATGATCATTAAAGCTGTGAGAAATACAAGGACATATAAGTTGTTAATTGACATTTTTCTCCCCCCACCATATATGCAACAATAATCTAAATGCACAAATCAGTGGGTATGTTTACACCAAACCTACTGTTGGGACATATGTCCTATTGTTCAATAAATATTGAAATGTGATTCTATTAATGTTCCATGTTGACATACTATCATTGGTGTCCTGTTGCTATTAATGTATCCTGCATGCTGTTGTAATGGCCACTGTGGCTCCATATATGCATGTTTGTTATGCAACTGTTCCATATCTGGTGTTTTAGGTTAATGGGAATATCTATGCATGCTGTTATAACTAATCCTGGATTGTGCTGACTATTACTAACCCACATGTTTTAAAACTGCAACACCATAGCACGTTTGGGAAGGCCAGTCCCAGTGGACCTACCTCTCCCACCTCATCTGGCCATGGCACCAGGCTCCAGCACATCTGGGACCCACCCCAGGACCTCTTTATCTGCTGGTCCTGCACCATCTTTGGCTGGAACCACCTCAGGGGCTGGGGCTCACCCCCCTGGGAGCAGGCACGGATAGGAAACTGTCACCCATCATCAGGCCCGGAGATTGGTGTGTAGCAAGCTCCAAAGGGAGTTTGGAGATCTGCTATGCCAGCTTGAGGGCTGCATGGTGCATTTAGAGGGTCAGCCTGCCCCTACTACCCAGCACCCAGCACAGCCACCTTCGAGGCTGTGAAGGTGCAGTGGTGACTGCTCATGGATGGGGACCTCAGTCCCACCTTTTCCATTTTGGAGCTCATGGGCTGCCAATTTCCAAACACCTCTCCCCATCCAAGGTGTTTACCCCCCACATGTGTCCTATACCGCTCCTATATGCTGCCTTGTCTGTCTTCCTCCCCAATCTACCTTCCCAAATATACCTACTATCCTTCCCCAACATCCCACTCTCACCTTAAAAAAGGGCAATCTTTTCCCAAAAAAGAAATTTGTCCCATACATAGCTGTCCATTTCACACATATGTCCACTGGACACATAATTTGGTCTAATTGGCTTCACAACATATTATTGTTGTCCTCATCCCTCTCTCACAGATTTGAGTGTCCAAATCTACCTCCAAATTCAGTATATATGCACAGCTGTTGCTGTAGAAGAAATGGACAGCTATGGACCCTCCCTACACCTGTGCTGCACATCCCTAGCTACTTTCCGTATTGTCTTTCCCTCTTTGTGTGCCCTTTTTCACCACTTTCCTATCACCCCTTTTTCTTTTCTTTTAAAGAAATTAGCGAGGGGGTAAGCGGGAGTAAGCACTTTTAAGCAGTAGTAAGGGGGTTTAAGCCTGTTTCCACAGCAGCAAGCAATGGCTACACAGATTAAGCACTTTTATGGCTAACTGTCTGTAAGCATATTCAACCAGAAGTTAGCATTGCTTACCACCATGCATAAATGTGATGTTTTTTCAAACATATCATGCCGCACAGTCATTCAACAGTAGGGAAAATGTATTTATATATATATATATAGATATATATATATATATATATATATATATATATATATATATATATATATATATATATATATATATATATGTGTGTGTGTGTGTGTGTGTGTGTGTATGTAGACATACATGTATCTATATTCATACATATATATATATATATATATATATTTATTAAAAAAAATATATATATATATATATATATATATATATATATATATATATTTATATATATGTGTGTGTGTGTGTGTGTGTATTGCATTCACACATTGGATCCACACTCTGAACCTTTCACTGCAAAACATCCGACCAAAATCACTGTTAATGGAAGTGAAGGGGCCCAAATTAGGGATCTCTTGTCATTATTGCCATTTCCCTTCCTCCACAGCTGAACAGATCTACCTTGCAACACAATAACAAGCACTTGCAAGTCTTGAACCCAGGACCCTGCACAACATACACACAAGTTAACAGTAAGCCATCTCAGCTGTAAGATGTCAGGATATCTGTAACATATCATGCAGAACAGTCACTCTTCCATAGGGAACGTACAATGCGGAAGTACTAAACATTCCAATGATACATACACACACACACACACATATATATAAATATACATATATATGCATATATATATATATATATATATAACTTAGAAACTTCTGAAACGAAGGAAGACGAAGGAGCCAATAATAAGCTTTCGTCCCTTTATTAGTAGACAGGACTTCTTCAGACAAATGATGCTAATATAAAAGTACTGTACATTAAATAACATGAAAATTTCAAATAGAAGGCGGTAACAAACAGCTCTAACCATTAGGAGTTTACAATCTGTACAGGATAGCCAATGAAAAAAGTACAGTAGAAATGTCAATCAAAAGTCAGAAAATACATGGATAGGTGTCAAAATCAATCAATTACAAAACAAATATGAAATCTCCGCCCAATTAAATGCAGTGAGCAGAGCTACATTCCCCACCTTAAAGCACACTTAACATTCAAAGATTCATTTAGACCAGGAGGGGAATCAGCATTTAATTTAAGCTGCCACAATAATTCCTTGACTTCTAAGTAGTTGTTAACATCCCCAAAAAAGGAATCTATTTTTTGAAGAACTAAAAATTTGAAGCCAGAAAAGTTATTACAATTATGTTTGTGTTTAGCTAAAGCATTTTTGTTATCATTATTCCTGATAGCAGCTAAATGCTCTTTAATTCTAGTGGAAAAAGGCCTGGTAGTTTTTCCTACATAAAATGCTGGGCATGTTTGGCAGACAGCTGCATAAACTACATTGTGGGATTTACAATTGTAATGTTTATGGAAGTTTAAGGTAAAATTATTATGTTCAAAAACAAAACAGTTACCTGTAAAAATATGTGTACAGGCTACACAAAGGCCACATGGAAACATACCAGTATGGGAAGGCTGAGGTAAGTTGTCTTCCAGAAGAAATTTGTTATCTCTGTTTTCCACAGAGAATCTGAGAGACTTAGTCTTTTTGTATAGAAATGCAGGAGAGAGACCTAATTTATTCGAAATTTCCTGACTATTGGTAAGGATATCCCAGTTTTCAGAAATTATACTTTTGATATATGTGGTGTCTCTGCTAATGGGCACAGGAAAAGCTATTGTCCAATCTCTAGAAATAGGAGGTAGAGAAGAAACAGAGTCAAGTCCAGAAGAGCTGACAGAAGAAGTAGGGAGGTTATCAGGGGTCACAATAAGAGATTCTTTAAGTTTATTAGGCACAAATCCAGACAAAATAATGGGTGGGAACTTGGAAGCTCTGGAAAGGGAAACCTCAGTAATAATAGAATCCAGAATATTTTCTGGATAATTTCTATTAATAAGCAGGGACTTTAGAACAAGGCATTCATTTTTGAAATCATTATCATCACTAACTAATCTGGAGATACGAATGAATTGACCCCTAGCCATGTTATGCTTCATAAACTGTGAATGCATACTAGTGTAATCCAAGTAATTATTCCTGAAAGTACTTTTCCTATGTAGAGAATTACACATATAAATATATTACTACTTATAAATATATATAAGAAGAGTATATATAGAGGGTGCACAGCATATCAAATATCTATTATTCCTACATTTGCCACCTTTTAAAATGGCCAGTGTTTGATTCCTTCCTACAGATGAGAATTATTGCATGAAACATAGACCCACAAGTAATGCAAGAGACATGACACCTAACACAAGTTTGCATACATAGAAATGTTTATTTGTGTACTATTTCAGTTGCTTATGCCATTTCATATAGCAATTAGATGTTTGGAATACATAATAACTGATTAATGCAACTCTCAAACAAAATATTTGATACAATAATCTGAAAAACATAGCATACTTTGCTGTCCAGGTAAGGCCTTCTAGTAGTCGAACAGTAAAAAAAAACTTGCCTTGAAGATAAGAACCAATCAACACTTAATTGCATATGTAGTTCAGCACCCTCCAATTACACTCTGTACTCAATCCCTAGGGGGAAAAGTATTAGTTGTCACAATATAAATGTATCTGTTACATAACAATGCTTAACTTAAAACATCACTATCACACTGACAAACAGAACTGTGTGTAAGAAAGTATGCTGTAGCCTACTACTGTTCCCATGGTGAAATGTATGAAAATATGCAGCCATATACCCTAATGTTTCTTACTACTGATATCCATCACATGTTGTAACAGCCTAGGTTAAAAACATGTAATACCCCTCCCCATAAAATGCCTTACAAGGGCATATAACAGTATTTTCCATACACTGACCTCCGGACTGTACAAGGTCACACGAGTTTTGTCCAGCTGCTGCCCTCATATATATGGACCCTACCCCACAATTTGTGTAGGAGTCCACAACATCACTGGAATGATAGCAGGAATGCCAGCACTAAATAGTGATAGGCCATTACCTAACAACCTCTTACTGCATTATATCTGGACAAAGCCTGGTATATATATATATATATGGTATATATATATATATATATATATATATAGAGAGAGAGAGAGAGAGAGGACAGTGGCTGGAACACAGGGCCATGTTTGCAATATTTCTGTTATACACTGTGAAAGTTGCTGGTTTTACAGGACTGGCTGCAACATACCCTTACTCAGGAATATGAAGTCAGAAACACAAATGGATGTTGCCATGTACTGATAGCAATCAATGGAGAGAATGCCACTGATATGTCAGAGACAAGACCTGTGTGGCAAACAGATGAAACATAACAGCCAATCCTCTGGCCATCATGTGGATAGGCCCACAGTTAAGAGCTATGTAGACAGACTGCATTCCACGCAAAACTAGCATGTGCACACAAACCCTGTAAAACCAGCAGTATTCAATGCATATAACAGCAATACTCACACTGTCCGTAGGTCTGGAACCTTATATAAATATGTAGTTGGCCTGTGTCCACATGTCCTGTTGTAAGAGGTATTGCTACCTGCTGTCTAACACTGCTGCAAACACACAGGAAGGCTGTCTTCCATACAGGAAAGGTAAAGGGACAATGCCCACATGATGTAGTCATTTATACTAGTGGGTTGCTATGACATTGGCTATTGGAAGTACTACACAGCTGGCTGCATGCAAAGGCCATCACCTGATCATGAGCATCACCTACAAAAGCCATTCTGCAACCTATTTAAACCAGCTCAATCCCTGTGGTGAAAAGAGAGAGAAAAAAACAATAATGCTAAAAAAATAATACTACAAACAAAAAGCAAAACAAAAAACAACCAAGGAAGCTATCTTAGCGGTACACTGAAGAGAGCACAATAATAAAACAGGCATATGAAACATCTATGCATGTAATTGAATGTAGTACTTGGTCTGTAATAATGGGATAGATTATGTTGAAAGATTTATAGGTGCCATCACAACGTGTTGCTGTAATGATGTCCAGCTGAACAGCTGCTATGGACATAGCATCTGAACCTGTGGGCAGTGAGCCATACCTGTCAACTGTGCGGATATGCACAGAATGACATGATGTAAGCCATCATAGTGTTTGTTCTGCTCCTCCAAACATGTATATTAGTTTGGCAAATAGCTGAAGGTGGAAGTAATGAAATCATGATAGACACATGAGTTTCAGACCCCACCACCATCATAATAGTATTGGTAATGTGAAATGTATCATGTACAAACTTCATAGGTTTGTAATAGGCTTATCTACGATCTGTCCCTATATATCCCCACTAATGTTAGGCTGTGTCCACATGTGACACTCTGTTTTGCAGCAAGGCAGAACAGTGCAGCAGTGGAGGAAGGAGGTTCAGAGTGTGGACCTGATGTCTTAATGCAGTATATATATATATATATATATATATATATATATATATATATATATATATATAGATATATATCTATAGCTATCGATATATCTATAGCTACATAAATATATATATATATATATATATATATATATATATATATATATATATATATATATCATATATGTCTACATATATACAAACACACACACACACACACACACACACACACACACACACACATATATATATATATATATATATATACATACATACATTTTCCCTACTGTTGAATGACTGTGCTGCATGATATGTTTGAGACCACATTACACATATCTGCAGCTCAGATGGCTTACTGGTAAATTGATGTGGCTATGGTGTGCAGGATCCTGGGTTACACACTTGTAAGGGCTGATTCTTTATTTGTTGCACAGAACAAGGGTTGTTGGATACAGAGTGATTACGGCATCTGTAAACTGTTGTAAGCAGGTGCAAAATGGACAGTTATGTATGGTGTGAAATTTGTGTTGGGAACAGATTGCCATTTTTTTGTTAAGGTGAGAGTGGGATGTTAGGGAAGGATAGTAGGTATATTTGGAGAGGTAGGTTGGTTCAGAAGACAGACAAGACAGTATTCAGGGGTGGTATATAACATATGTGGTGGGTAAACACCTTGGTTGGGGAGGGGTGTTTGGAATTGGAAGCCCATGAGCCCCCAAATGGAAACAGTGAGACTGAGGTCCCCAGCCATGGGCAGTCACCACTGCACCTTCACGGCCCTGAAGGTGGCTGTGCTGGGGGCTGAGCAGGAGGGGAAGGCTGAACCTCCAATTGTGTCACAAGGGCCTCAAGGTGGTGTAGCAGATCTCCCTATGCACCAGACCCAGGACCTGACTTCAGATTACGGGATCCTGTCCGTGTGTGCTTTCGGGGGGGGGGGACAAGCACCATCCCCTGAGGTTGTTCGACCTGAAGGTAGTGCAGGACCAGCAGATGATGAGATCCTGGATTGGATCCCAGATGTGCTGTGGCCTGGTGCCATGGCCAGATGAGGTGGGAGAGGTCTTCCCAAACATGTTATTGTGTTGCAGTTTTAGAACATATGTGGGTAGTAATAGTCAACACAATCCAGGATTAGTTATAACAGTATGCATAGATATTCCCATTAACCCAAAACACCAGATTTGGAGCATTTGCATAGCAAACAGAACACATGCATATATGGAACCACAGTGGCCATTACAATGGCATGCAGGTTACATTGTTAGCAACAGGCCACAAATTATAGTGTTTCAAGATGGAACTTGATGGAAGGTGTGTTCAACATGGAACATGAGTGGAAACACATTTCAATATTTGTTGCACAATAGGATATATGCCCCAATAGTAGGTTTGGTGTAAACACACCCATTGATGTGTGTGTTCAGATTATTTTTTCAGATATGGTGGGGGGGATGTCAATTAACAACTATTATATCCTTGCAGTATGAGGTTCTCAGACCTTTTTTCCTGTTTATGTTTTCCAGGTACCATGTTAAGAGAGCATATCCCTGCTTACACTCCACAGGAGAATGACATACTTATCAACTACCTCATGCATCACCACAGAACCCTCTTTGGGCATATGGCCCATGATCTGCAGGAGAGGACTGCCCTGTGGAATGAGCTCATCCACAGGGTAAATGACGTCAGCCTGCATAACAGCAGTTATGAGCAGATGTGACAACGTTGCACTGAACTCATCCGTCATACTCGTCAGTGTGCTGCTGAAGTTAGGAGGGACCAGCTAGCCACAGGTGGGAGTCATGCCATCCAGCCTCCACTGACACATGCTGAGGAGCTCCATGTCAGCCTTCGGGCACCTGCCCACCAGTCAAGTCAAGAACCTGAAGATAGCATTGTGGAGGTGGGTGCTACCCAGACAATGGATGAGGAGCATGCAAGTAAGGCCCCAGGGCACATTAGTAGACCACTGTTGCTTATCCATCTTCATCTGTAAAGTATCTTCATGCATATGTCAGATAAAATAGTCTGTTGCTGCAGTGTAGTAATAGAACAGCTGTGCATAATTTGTAGTATTGTGGGTCTGTACTGTTGATGTACTGAAATGTTGCTCCCACCCTGTACAAATGCCACAGGTCTGGCTACTGACATCACAGCTCTCACTAACTATGTAGGTCCCTCTGGTATACCTCTGGGTAGCAGCCTGTAGCTGGTGAGTATGGAGGTCTTTTGCTCAGGTTTGCCATGTTATAGCCATGGTATTTGCCATGCACACATTTAAAATGCCTATCCATAATGCATGTGGTACATGTTCACTTATTGTTGCTGTTAACTGCACTGCATCACAGTGGTTACCATGGTGGTATATCTGAAGGGTATGTAAGAGTCCTGCAGTATAACTAACAACCTGTCAGTGCAAGATGTGTGGGCAGAGATGAACATAATAGTGAGACAAATGGCCTACAGTAGTGACATGTCTGAAACATTACCCTTATACAGTGGCTACAACAGTGTATATACCACTATTACAATGGCAACTGTTACAGATCTACACAATGGCATATCACAATACCACATTCCACAACTTTTACAACCTGTAATGTGATCCTAACATGAGCAATGAATGTGTAATATGGAATTCTATGTTAGGACAACAAATATGGGGAATACATACCTTAACAAACACTGGAAGCATATGTGTGCACACACTCCAAATAGCATATTGTGGAAGCAGCTTTTAAGGTACTACAGCATTCACTCTTCTTGAGGACACACCTTCCATCAAGTACGGGTCCTCAATGTCACACCAAGTAATGGTCTGCTGTCCAAGAAGTATGTACATGACATTTTCCCATTCACCTGCAACCGTGGATTGCACACATCTTACAAACCATGGAAACCATATCCAAAAGGTAGCACTCAGGAGTGGGAGACATAGCCTTACCTCGCTATTGCATATACCATGGCAAACAGTGCAGACAAGCATGTATGTGATGATGAAGTATGGGACATCATTAATGTAGAAAATAAAAAGATGCCCATCCAAGACAGATGACAACACATGTTGCAAACTGGTCACGGAGGTTGCTCAGAGACATGCAGCAACACTGAGGGACTTGCAGGAATGTCTAGCAAGTACCTGTGTCGACAATTACCTGGACTCTGCATAAGTGTGGCTTATGAGTTAGGGTAATCAGATAGAAGAGCTGTTCCACAAAAGACATCATCCAGGGCTCTCTACCAGTAGCATATGCATAACATCAAGTCTCCCAAAGGCATGTGTTGCAATGTGTAATGGTGTACCGAGACTAAGGCTGAAACCTACAGACAGTATTAATAAAGATACATATGCAGCACAAGCAAAACCTCATTCCACCTCAGGACCACCATCCCCATCTGTACCTTGCTGGTACCAGTGTACACCTTTAGGTTTGCTGTTCATTAGCAGGAACTAGGCCGGTAGATATGGTGTTCTGAATTTGGGACACTGCAAAATGACACTCATGTGTGGCCCATAGTTGTCTTGCATCTGCAAAAAGGCTGAGGATATGGAGGGGTGTCATCCTGAAACACAACGGTGAACTGAAAGCATACATCCAAAGCTCGCTAAGAATGCCTGTATCTGAACACAGTCAAGGTATTGCATTGTGCCAGACATAACCCTAACTCCACAGCAATAGTGAAGGCACTGTGTAACCTCCAAAGGCTGTAAACATGAACTGACCTTGCAATCTGGCATAGTTGGGGCACATTTATAGGGTGGAGTGACTAAATAATGGCAAGTGAAGATGAGCCATGCTAGTATACCCCTTCCAGGAATAGCGACTGCTGTAGTTCACTTAACAGGTGTTGCAACAAACCATCATGTTTAGGGTGTGCACACTTATGCAACCCACATATTGTATGCATCTCAATCAGCATCTGCACAACTAACACATTTGTTTGATACTGCATTTGATTGCACAGGTCATATGTCACATATCAGGTGTGTGTAATGTTAACATGTGAAGTATTGCGGTCCCATATCAGGGAAGAGGGTGGCATGTCAATAAGAGTGTGTACACTCCTCATAGCCACATTAAGCTTTGAAGGTTGTCAGTGTAATTGGATTTTATTGTTCATACATGCGCTGCTGATGATGAGATCTGCAAATCAGAAATCAGGCATTCACTACTGTCATCTGTCCTCATATCAACCCAGGCATGTGTCAGACAAACACATAGGGGCTGGGAGCAACAGAGCAAACATAACTGGCATACATATACACATTCAGCAATGGTGTGTACACTTGTGAGGCATGGTGCACAGTACATGCCAGCCCAGGGTGCTGAACAGGTGCACAGCAATACTGTGTACATGGGTGCAGTGTATTCCAGGGGAAGGAGCATCACCTACTAACACAACTCATGCATCACAGAGATGTATAATGATGGTAACGAGGATTGAGTATAGCTGCAGTGCATGCTGTTGAGTGCCATATGTCATCCATGTTGACAGTTGGGTAATGAGAGGTCTGTGTAATATCTTTGTGCTACCTCACTTGTAAGTGTGTGTGTGTGTGTGTGTGTGTGTGTGTGTGTGTGTGTGTGTGTGTGTGTGTGTGTGTGTGTGTGTGTGTGTGTGTGTGTGTGTGTGTGTGTGTGTGTGTGTGTGTGTGTGTGTGCGCGCGTGCATGTGTGTGTAGAAGTAAGCAATGATGTACAGGTCTTAAAGTACGTTTTTTGTTTTCCCCTCACAGGTAGCGAGGTGGGTCAGGGCCCTTCCTGCAGGCAAACAGATGTTAGTGTCCATACAGACTCTGCCACTGATGATAGGTACGGTGAGACACAGGTGGGGTTATCAGGGGATGAAGCTGTGCCATCGGTTGACATCCCACTGTTATCCACCCCATCCTTGTACACAGTCACATTGCCTATACATACCCCATCACCAGTGGCCATAGATAAGGGACAGCTGGCAAGTGTTGGCATGGGACAGGACAGTGTGGTAACTATGGCAAGTGTGTCTGTGCACAGCAGCCATAACTGGATAATCGGTGAGGTACCACACAGGCAGATGTACAGTGGTGCTCGTAGGAGGGTTGCTGGCCATCATGCCCCTGGCAGAAGTGCCACAGCAGGTGTCACCAGACATATATTTCAGGCCATCATGGAGGCACAGGCACATATGGAACATTATGCCAGACAGAGTCTGAGGCTCCAGAGGGCTACTTATTCTGCTGTTATTGACAACAGCCGTGATCTTGCAGGTGCCCACTGTTACTTTGCAGAGGTCCTGGATAGACGGTTTGGTGAGACGGTGGGAATCCTTGACTGTGCACTGTCTGTGTTAGAGCATATGGTTGGAGTAGGGTAACAGCCACGTAGACATAGGTCAGCAACACCAACAGGTGGAGGTCTATGTGGACATGTAACAAGTCACAGCCAGTCCCATAGTGGCAGTAGCAGCACCAGCACTGCAGGGGGGGGTGTTGTCCACACCACAACACAGCAGGCCATGTGCACGTGGCCCTGGCCGGTCCCAGCAGGGACCCAGATCCAGCGAACATTTGTCATCATCAGGGGAGAGTACCATATCTGGCCTTGTACTCGGTAGTGCCGTGGAACCCTTGGCAGGCACAGTTCTCTTGTCCATGGCCGGAGACAATGAACTGCCATGTACGGCCTGCAGCTATCCAACAAACCCCTGCATAGTGCAGCCACATGGCCAAACTGTATGCATACACACACACACACACACACACACACACACACACACACACACACACACACACATTACCAACACAGCTAGGGCACCTCCATACCCACACACACCACATCTGCACAGCCCAATTAATAATGAAACCCCCTAACACATCCACTTGATGTCAACCAAATGGCTCAGCCTAGGTCTCTGGCAAACCCACAACACACCCTGTGCATATGATGATACCTGTGCCACATCCCTGTTATCCATACCATTGATGCAGGGACAGGCTTATATCGTTCTGATGCACAGGGTGAATATACTAAGGTGTAGTGATATAATCCTGTGTAACATGTTTTCAGCAGGAAAGTTTAATGCTTACATGTCAGGATGTGTAGCTGTCCAGCCATGATGCATTATAGCTGTTATTAACACTGACTGAAAGTGTTCTCCATAATGTATTCAGTTTGTGTTGTAGATGTCTATGTGTCAGCAAGATGTTGGTCTGCTGTTGTTTCCTACAAGGGGTATGGCACTGTGGTGACACATTGACTGTGTCATATCCTGGGTACAGCTGAACACAAGTAACAGGTCATACAACAACTACTGCATGTGCCACTTGGCTGATAGGTCTGAGGGATGTATACATGTGATTGCATGGTAGCTGATGTCAGCAGCCCTTCTACAGTGGACAATGGTAAGTGTATTGGTTGGCACACACCACATGTTTGTGTATAACACACACACACAGAGGCTTTTGTGTTGATGCAATACACTGAGAATAATGTACACATGGATGTACTTAATTTTGCAGTGAACCCATTTTAGCCTTGTAATTCCACCAAGACAAAAATAGGCAAAACATCACATCAGTAAATAATCAGTCTGCTACTTTAATGTCATTGACGATGGTACTGGCAGGGTATATGTCCCCTTCCCCAATGTAGTGCAAACCTGGAGTTGGTAAACATAGGTGTTATGGTGTGGGTGGCATAGCCCTCCACTTTGGAGGGTGTGGGGTGGTGTAGAGCCACACATAGTGTGAGTGACAACTACTTAACCTGTTAACATAAACTGTACAGTATTACAGTAGACTAAGTGGGGGGATACACACAACAATAACCCCAATGAGGATGGCTGTGTCCACAACATTGGCAACTAACTATATATAACAACTCCAATATTGCTGTACAGCTATACTGTGGGGAAGAGGGCATTTACACATCTACTACTAGTCTTGATGGAATGAATTTCCACAAGATGATTCCTTTGAAATGTTAGCAATGGTCAGTCAGTTCTCAGACAGATGACCTCCTGGGACATGTATTTTCTGCAAACTGAAGCAGATCCCTTCACATACACACACACACACTCACTTGGCAACACTGAGAGTAGAATCCCTACCTAGGTACTTATTGCTACTAATGTGTTTGGCCTTAATTGCACACACCACACAGCTTTTCAGATGAGGTGCATCCCGAGTTTCTTGTTAAGTGAAGAACATCACCAGGCCTTGTACAGTATGGTAATGCAGGATGTACTGGGTGTTACTGAACAATACATAGTATGACATACTGTTGTATACACATTGACAAACACATAACAGTCATATACACATCAGAGAAACCTGGGTTTATCAGTGCTAACAACCTTGTCAGTGAGTCCATCCTGTTGCAAATAATTCGCACACAGCACATGCTTCATTGGTGGGATAGTGTACTCAGTTACCTTTAAGGTTGATGGTGACAGTGGTCCTCATACAGTGGACCTTGGAACATGTACTGAGGGTACCATGGTGTAAAGACAGTATACCCAGCACCCACGCCCCATACTGGATATTTTACTCACTGAAACTCATGATAATACTCTGACATACCCACACTCACACATTGACCAGGACTGCAATACAACCCTTTGTCTATCTCATCAGTGCTACTACAGGGATATGCATTTATTGCACATGCCACAGGGATAGTTGGGTGATGGTTTGTCATGGCTCTCCTAATGTCAACAACATCACTATCCCTTATGCTGTATGGCCAGGTGTATTGTATTTGGAGAATGTGGCCTCAGAATGCTGTATCCTACAAATATGCACACTTGCATACATACACAAACTTGCCAGGACTCAGAGGGTAACCCATGCCTATCTACCCATTTGTACAACAGTGTTGTGCTGGTACTGCAAGCTCCAGGTAGTCCATAGGGTGAAGAGTGTAACAAGGTACATTTAATGTCCATTACAGCAGCAGCCATTTCTAACTATGGCAATGGAGGGTGTAGTGTGTGAGACGGTCCTCAATGTATTATCAACTACAAGTTTACAAACACACAGACACTGTTATTCTCAGCAATGCACACTGGCACATTTGTCAGTATTGGGGTCAATAGGTGCAGGTGTTCCTAGGTGTGTACTAGGATATTGTCCATGGAGAGATGAGAAGAGCAGGGGATGTGGGTAGAGTAGTATCATGCCACCTACATTTGTCAGCAGGCCATCTATCAACTGATGCCATGTGAGTGATTCTCAAGGTGACAGTTAAATGCAGCATCCAATCATCTGGTTGTCTCTTGCAGAGGGCCAGTGAGGTACTCCAACTGATGTGAATGCAACATATCTTACATAACATGGCCAGTGTCTGGGTTGGAGACCTGTACCCAAGCATGTTCTGTTGACTGTGGTAGTCTAGTTGAGGTATCCATGGCATGTGGTGCATACAGGGTGTGGTTTCCTAGCTTTGGCATTCATAACACAGCTGGGCAGACATGTCAGTGTCAGTAAAGCATAGATGGCCTGTAAGCAGCCAAGATGGATACCTGACATCTGCACATTTGTACAGAGGACAAACAGAAATCAGCTAGCCAACAGGTTATGCATTAGGATTAATGTTTTGACAGATAGACATCTGACACTGATATGTATGCCATTACTATATGACAGCAGCCATCAATGACATGTCCTATACACATAGTAGTCTACAGTTAATATCCACATATCAGATCAATATCAGTAGCAAGTACTTAATAACACACAGCGCACACACCAAGAATATGATAGTCAGTACTCAGGGTCCAGCTTTGCATACAGGGCTGTATGGTTCCAGTACTCCAATCTGCAATCTACTCTTACTTGGGAAAGCACTGTTATCAGTAGTAACATAATGATACAATACATGAAAGTGTGACTGCATATAACCTGGGATACTACCCATGTATGAAACATATGCAAAAGGAAAAGACTGTTGTACTAGCCATATATACTCACACATTATACTCACACCCCTTGCTACTGTAATGACAACACATAGAAACATGTTATGTACATGGAATTGAATACACTTATTAAAAATGTCATTGCCATGCTATTTCATCATACTGGAATGTGATCACTTGTTATCAGGGCTGAGCCATGCTTAGCAGGTGTAAGCATTGCTCAAATATAAATGCTAAGCAGATTTGCGCACTGGTAAACATTTAATCATATGTTAGCAGCAGTTCCCGTTGGGCAAAGCCGCGCAAACATGCTTAAAGCCGCTCAAAACTGCCTTAACAACTGTGTATCCAAAAGTCCTTGTTCTGCCTAGCAACAAAATAAACAGCCCTTGCAGGGCTTGAACCGAGGACCCTACAAACGATAGTTACAGCAGTTAACCACTCAGCCGTGGAGAAAATTGTTTTTTCCAATATATCTGTCAGTACACATACTGAATAGTAGTGAACAACTGTTTTGACTTAGACAATTGCGTAGTACTTGCTAGTGAAATTAGTGTTGAATCAGTATGTTGTCATATCTAAATATACACATAGATAAATATGGTATGATACATCTGGGAACGTATATACAACAGTTATGTTTACACATACGGATATGGATATATATATATATATATATATATATATATATATATATATATACACATATGTAGATATATGTATACATGTACATACACACACACACACACACACACACACACACACACACACACACACACACACACACACACATATATATGTGTGTTTGTGTGTGTGTGTGTGTGTGTGTGTGTGTGTGTGTGTGTGTGTGTGTGTGTGTGTGTGTGTGTGTGTGTTTGTATATGTGTGTGTATATATATATATATATATATATATATATATATATATATATATGGAGTCATACCTCAGCACCACTAGTCACAACCTCTTAGTGCAAGGGGATGTCATGTAAGTATTGCAGGTATAAATGTGGAATGCTCCTACAGTAACAGGGGTTGTGTTAACAGACATGTTGTGTGGGAAGTCACTTCTGATGCTGACATGTATGCCATCAGTTACTGACAAACATCATAAGATCATCATAATGAAGTACCACACAAATCACAGTAATGATCCTGTGGAATACAGCAGAGATATAATCAATAAACCTGGGCAGTCTGACACAATCTGGTCAGTCCAGAGGTATTCACAGAACTCCTTAGTGCAAGACATGTGGACCAAGCCTGACAACGTGGATGTTTACAACCATGAAAATGGGGATATCACAAAAATACTGGAATAGATAAGCTCATACAGTTGATGCATTCACACACTCCTGTCTGTCCTAACACATATTAATCGGTGGAGCAGAGGTCCCAAGCCCACATACTTTACACTAGTTAGTGACATACATCTTCACAGCATCCCACTGCTTTGTCAGAAATACATAACAGTTATGGTGGCCAGGCAACAGTACATCTGACAAATATATGGACATAACATCACACTAGGTAAATACACGGAGCTGCTAGGCATGTCACAAAGCACTGTGCAAACTTCAGGCCGACTGCCACAACACTGACCCAAGTTTCCTATGGGGAATACACATATACTTGCAAATATAGCAGAGACTACAGGCATGTAACAGCATGGGGTAACAGACACCAGTGTGAAAGTGCATACCCACAACCAATCTGAACACAGTCACAGTCACATTATGGTAAGCCTAAGTAATATTACAGGATATGGACTGTGTGAAAAAAAACACCCTCATATGCGCCATATATATACTGGGCTAATATACAGTAGGCTGATGTCTGACTGTGGTATGGGACATGTGTCAGTCTGGCCCTACAAACATGTACGCTGATAGGTATCACACACTGGAGCAGCATGCAACATCAGATAGAACAGGACCAAGAACAATGATATCTACCACAGTCTGTACACAGGCCAAGTAATATATTCACAATACACAGTCTGTCAACAATCACCATAAGTACACAGACCTCACTAATGTACACAATACAACAGAATGTCCAGGTTTTGTCCTCAAATATAAGACCTACTATACATAACATGTCTAGCAGTCTGATATCTCACTGGCTTATTATCAGGTATGATGTCAGTAAATAATGATGTACGGTATATATGCACCTCTTACTGTATGACATATGGACAAAGGGTGACAGACTTGGGGGATGGAGGCACAAACACAGGGGCAATTTTGACATATTGCTGTGATAAACTGAGAAATTTCCTGGTGTAACAGGGTTTGTTGTGGCATATCTCTTCTGAGAGATATGAAGTCAGTAACTTACATGGATGTCACCATGTACTGACTGCAATCATCAGAATATTCTGTTGCATATCTAAAGATAGGAAATGTGTGAGTAACACAACACATGTAAGACTCCAAACTCTGGACAGTCTGCAGATAGCCCTACAGGTGAGAGTTTCTTCTACCACATAACACTGTCATGCCAGACTTTAAATCATGTAGAACAGCTATATCCACACAAACCCTGTTAAAAAAACATTACTTGAAATGTAGAACAGAAATACTTACATTCTGTCCCCATGTCTGGAACATCCCCCTCCTGTTTGTTGGCCTGTCTCCATAGTGTATGTTGTAAGAGATATTTCCAACAACCCTCTGTGATGCTGTTTGTCAAACACCTACATGAAGTCCTGCTCACAGTGAAGGAAAATGGTCAACACCCACATGAAGTGCTTAGTTATAGGAGTGTGTTTCCTTGAAATTGGCTATAGGAATGATACCACAGCTATTCTGCATCTAATTAGCAGGGGACTGCAATTCATGTACACACCATCAGCTGATCATGAGCATTCCTTTAAAACCCAAGCTGCTGCCTATGCAAAACAGATGTTGTTTTCCACATCCACAAGAGAGGGAGAGAGAGAGAGAAAGAGAGAGAGTTAGAGAGAGACAGAGAGAGACAGAGACAGGGACAAAGTAAAAAAGGAAGGGTGTAAGAGAGGAAGAGCCAAGCCTGTTTTTGTATGATCTGTGCGTGGAGATAAGTATCTGGGCATTATAACAGTTGCCTATATTGTTTACTAATCCATACTGTCACATAGTAATTGCACATGGCTGTACACATTTATGGCTGAGGATTGTCTGCAACAGCCTCTACAGTGTTTGAAAACTGTTGGCCTTGTAACGTGGACAATGGGACATATAGGTCCTCAATATAATGATGTAGCAAAACCCACACTGCAATGGATCCTGTCAATCACAATCATCCCAACAGGATACTGATGACACATGCACAAATACACACTTATCAGTACTGAGTTTCAAACCCCTACATGACTATGTATTGCTATTACAGTGTTATGCAGTTATAGGAAGTGCCACAGAGCTTATATGTTGGAGAGCTGTCAAAAGGTATCTTTGAAGGTGAGTGACATCAGCAACAGTACTAAAGGAGGGATAAGAGAAGTGTAGTACATGATAATTCCACAAACGTAGGTGTCAACGGAGACACACACTCTCTCAGGGAGACACACACATTATCACAGTTGGCAGGATCAGGATTAGAACCCCTACCTACCTAGTTTGCCACACTGCAGTATTATGCAGTTATCACAAGCGCCACAGAGCTTATATGGCTGATACCTGGCCAAAGGGTTATTTCAAGACGAATGACATCAGCAGGCATGCTAAAGTAGGGCAATAGGAGGTGTAGTGAGTGTGCGGGGGTGTAGGCCCTGGAGTGGTCCCCCAGGTGGGTATTGTATTCACCATCCATTCATCTGGGTTACTATTGTGGGTGGCCAGTGATGTGTACTGCTTCCCATGTATGTGATCTATATTCCATAACATGGACAGTGTCTGGGTTGTGCACATGTCCCACACGCATGTTCTTTGATGTGTGGAAGTGTACTTGAGGTCTCTGGGGCATGTCGTGTATACAGATTGTTATCTTTTGATGTAGCATTCCTGACTTCATTGGGGAGACCTAGCTATGGAACTGAGGTCATGCTTGCACCTACATTGACAGCATGATGCAGGTATTCAATGGAGTTAATGGTGTCTGTCCATACAGGCCATGTGTATAAGGCATGGTATTCCCTTTTTGGGTTACATTTGCAGACTCTACAGTTGTTGCAGGCGTCCAGTGGGGAACATAGCAAAAGGACCACTGTAAGCATTTATTTGCCTACTGTAGAGATGGAACAGAGTGCCATGTCCTTTTACTTGCTGGATAACACACACTCAGTCAGGCGATGTTACACATCATAGTACTTTCTGATGTCAGTGGCACTGTTGTGGTCAACAGGCATGTAGTCCACTGCAATCACACCATGGTTACTATCTGTGAGGCAATATGCAGGGAACTACCAATATAGTGGTTGTTGCCTAGCCAAGTGTGTTTGTGTTTGAGGCATGGGTGGAGAGTGTTATCTGAGTAATACAAGGGTTGCCTATATTGCCCACCAATCCATAATGTCACATGTAGGGCTATGGATTGTCTACACCAGCCTCCCTGGTGTTTGACATCTGTTGTCCTCATAAGGTAGACATTGTGACATATACTAGGCCCTCAGTATAATAATTTAGCAAAACCCACTCCACAATGCATCCTGTTATTACACAATCACAGCAACCTCCACACAGGATACTGATGACAGATACACACACTTGCCAGTACTGAAACTCAAACCCCTACCTAGTTATGTATTGTTACTATAGTATACCACATTTATCGCATGCGCCATGAAGTTTATAGGATGGATGTTGTCCCAAGGTACTTCTAAGGTGAGGAACATCATCAGCCCTTGTAAATACTGGCATTGAGTGATGTAGTGGGTGAGAGATCGCCAAAATAATTTTACCCTAAACACACATTTACATTAGCCAGGGGTGAGGTTCAAACCTCTATCTAACAATCTTTATGGACCATTATGTTATGCATTTATCACATGCATCACTGGCCTGACATGGTTTAAGGTTGGCAGCAGGTACTTGTAAGGTGGATAATATCTGCAGGACTGCTAAAGTTAGGCTCTGAGATGTGTACTGGCTGTTAATGGGGTCAAAATCTTTGGGGTACACACACACAAACACTTTCCACAGATGAGATTCAAACCCATGCCTGTATATTTACTGTTATTACATTGTTCCACATTTATGGCACACGCCACGGAGCTTAGAGGGCTGGCTCTTCTCCACAGAGATATTTCAAGGTGACTGACATCAGCAGGCTTGCTAAAGTAGGGCAATGGGAGGTGTAGTGACTGTGAATGGCCTCAAAATCATTAGTCTCTATGCACGCAGAGTTTCACAGTTGCCATGTTTGGGATTATAACTCGTACCTAACTAGGTGTGCTGCACTATAGCATTACACAGTTATTGCATGCACCACTGAGCTTATAGGGCTGGCCTTTGTCCAAAGGGGTATTTCAAGGTGACTGACAATAGCAGGCTTGCTAAAGTAGGGCAATGGGAGGTGTAGTGACTGTAAATAGCCTCAAAATCATTAATCTCTACACACACGTAGAGTTTCACAGTTATTATGTTTGGGATTAGAACTCCTACCCAACTAGTATGTTACACTATAGCATTACACAGTTATCACATGCATCATGGAGCTGATAGGGGTTGCCCTTGTCAGAAGGGGTATTTCAAGGTGACTCACATCAGCAGGCTTGCTAAAGTAGGGCAATGGGAGGTATAGTGTCTTTAAATGGCCTAGAAATCATTAATCTCTACACACACACACACACACACACACACACACACACACACACACACACACAGTTTCAAAGTTACCACATCTGGGATTAGAAATTAGAACTCCTACCTAACTAGTATGTTAAACTATAGCATTACACAGTTATCACACACATTATGGAGCTTATAGGACTGGCACTTGTCTAAAGGGGTATTGCAAGGTGACTGACATCAGCATGAGTGCTAACATGAGCTGTGGGAAGTGCAGTGTGTTTGAATGGGTCATTATGAATAAGAGTTAAAATTGAAACCAATATAATAGGCACTTTAAAGCCTATAAAAACCTGTATGAAACAATTGAATAAAAATTAATTAAAAATTATTACATATTTAATTCAAGTGAGGACCATTTTGAACAGAATTATAACCTTAAGTTAAAGAAAGGAAGGTTAAAAGTTCCATAATAAATTAATTAATCTAATTAATTTTTATTCAATTGTTTCATACAGGTTTTTATAGGTTTTAAAGTGCCTATTATATTGGTTTCAATTTTAACTCTTATTCATTCATTAATATTTATGAGTATTTATGAGTCATTTTATTGAATCATTTTATTGAATGTTTATATTGGTCAATCTGTTCACTAGCAAGATATTTAACCTGTCAATTTACCTCAGAACCACATCTGATGAAGTGTTTGAAACGAAAATGCTGTATTTTAACTGTCTGCGTTTATGTGTTTACTGTGTGTTTTGTGCACATATTAAATTAGTTTTAAAAGGCTTCTGGTTGGCTTCTGGTCTATTGGTACCTTGGATTTGGTTAAAGTTGTGCTGTACTTTAAGGTGCAAAGGTTTTCCTTTCTGCCTGAAATAACATATCAAATGCAGGGAAATACCCCATTCTGCAACAAAAAAATAGTGATTTACTCTTATGTTATAAAACAAAGTATATTAGGGATTTTGTTTATGGATTCATCCACTGCAGAAAAAATATAATAAAAAATGCATTTTTGTTATAAATTGACTTTATAATCAGTTGCAAATGATTGCTACTTCAAAACCAGAATGTCTGTGACTTGGTTGTGATCCTAGAAATACAATAACCATTAGATTCAGTTCCTGTTGCACATACCATCCCAGTGGATTTTACCCTTCCTTTACAGTATACCATTTCTGACTGTGAAGAAGTCCTATAAATATTACAGGTGCATTGCTTTCAAAGATATACATTCATCTCAGAAGACCACATCAATAATCATTCAACGATAATCCTGTAGCTTCCCTTTCATTTGGCACACAGCCTACACTCCCCCCTGAAAAGAAAGACTGATATCTCACTGAGAGGAAAATGGATGACATAATGGCCATAACGATGTATTTAAACTTGCTGCCATCATACTTCCTCTTGAAAATCTGTATAATTTGTATTTGATATTGATCATGTAATCGCCTTATTTTTTCACCCCATCTCCAAAAGATTGCCACCTTTTGCATATACCTGTGATGTTTGATTGTGAGGAATGTCTTACAAATAGCCACAGGAATGTATATTGACCTTTTGCTCTCAGCTAAGTATATACTGTTCACCCAATATCAATAATTCTTTTCATCCACAACCTGACCCGCAAACCAATTTAGTTACTTTCTATGCATATTTTAATTTGTGACTGCAAAGAAAATGAAAGATGCATTGGCATCATCAATTAATTTTAGCTTGTTACTCACAAACACACCCACAGTATTTTGCTAAGCCATACCAATGATCGTATAATTGCCCTGAGCTTTCACACACAACCTGCATACCTAACCCTCAAAAGATAGCCAGCTTCTATATACACCTCTAATGTCAGCTTGTGAAGAAAGTAAAATAACAACTGGCCACAAAAGCTGATTTCATCTTGTTACTGTCAGACATTACACATTGTCCCCATCTCCCACCAAATCATTGTAATAGTCACTTTAACATGATCAGGTGGCTGTCCAGTCTTTAGCCAGGCATTCACTTCTTCTGACCACGAGAGATGTGTGATTGCCAAAAGTAAAGAAATAATGGTTAGATTTTGTTAGACTGATGTTTTTCACTTAAAAGTAGTTGTTAGGCATAAGGTAGAATAAACAGTAGAATAGGCCTGAAAATATAGATTCATATGTGTGTTTTATTTATGCATACAGTTTCAGGGAAAGACAGTTCATCAGAAGGGAAAAGATAATGTGCAGCAATAACAGTTCTCAAAGGAAAGCTGAAGGGAAAGATACTGTATGTGTACTTGCAATGGAATGCTAGATAAAGACTAGACAGTTAGACACGCTGAAACACATGCAAGGCAAGGCTTAAAAAGCAAGGCTAAAGAGGTGTGTAAAACATTACACTATTTTAGTAGTATTAGGAAATACTTCTGACATGGTCAGTTGCATCAGTTAAGTTAGTTTTTGGACTGATAAGCAAAAGGTCTTTGCAGTACAGACACTAGACCTTGAGTACCAAAGTCAGGTCAAATATCCAGTGTTAATGATACTATTCAGGAGGAAAAGACTATTTCAATTTATATTATTTATGAGAATCAGAATATATGTGCAGTAACTTTGGATATATTTATCAGCACTGTTACTGTTATCCAGCATTCCAGAATATTAAAGAATTTCTACATACTGTTATTGCTTATCAGCACTGTTATTGCAGACAGTATTCAGATATTGTTAACATCATTCTTAACTGAACTTTGCAAATTTTATTGTAAAAGGTACAAAAAGGACTTGGTCCATAAGGGAGAGATTGGCACCTGTTCAGCACAAGTTTAGGTAATTAGATAAAGACATTCATTCCAGTGCCATTTCAGTTGTTTCAAGTTAACTCCATTATCATCCAGTATAAAAATTCTTCCAATGGTGAGCCTGTCATCAATGGTGGGGACAACAGTTAAAGTAAGTCCAAAAAATGCATAGGAATATTATCAGCAGTCAGACTATGTGTATTCTACAGAATGGACTTCAGGGTAAAGTAAAAGCAGTAACAAAACACACAACCACTAGCACGTTTTACTGGCATGGTGCTAGTGGTTGTGTGTTTTGTTACAATTTTGCTGCAATTCTAGTGTTTTGGATAAAGTAAAAGCAGTCTCTGATATTGTATTTACAGCGACATTTTCTTCCAGTCTATCAGTAACTACAGCAGAAGTGTTTCATAACAGAAAGCACACCAGTGTTTTTCCAGAACAGAGACAGTGAACTCCATACAGAATAAGGCCACTCCCAAGGACACTACAGTTACTCCTTACAGTGTAAAACTTTCGGTAAGATACCACTGATATTCCAGATGTAAACTTCACACAGAAGACAGCCATAGCAGAAGCTGCATCCCTACATACAGTAATTGTGGCTGTTAGGCAGATTACACAGCACCAGTGTTGATTCAAAGCACTAATTCAGAAAAAGCCTCAAAGAATATCAAAAGAGCAGCAGTACTCCAGAAAATCTAAAAACGTAAGCAGTGTTCCTTCAGAACATAAAAATACATTATCCAGTTAACAGCCACATACTTCACCATCTCCACAAATTTTCAAGATTCCAGTCTGACCTCACACAGCAAAAAAACAAAATGAAAAAAAAAAGTTTAAAAAATGCAGATGACAGGACACATTCTTCCGGAATCATAAAGTTCTGTAAGACTTCATATTTTTATATACTTTTTAAGGTAAATTATATAAATATGTCAACCAATACTTCTGCAGTAAAGACACTGGAAAATGTTTGGTTTACAGTTAAAAAATGGGTAAACCAGAAATGTTCATTTAAATATAAAGGTCATTAGTTCAAGAATGTTATATCTTTCCAGAAACAAAAGAGTTAAATCTCAGAAGCAGACTGGAATGGATTATCAGAATGAGTCATCTTCTATCTTCATGGTTTCAGACTTAAATAACACAAATTCTTGTTTATAGTCTTCAGAAATCAGTGCAATGATACAGCACATGTAATTCAAGATACAGAGTTAAGTCACAGTACAATTTTAAATACAAATGCTCAGAATGTAATAAATTCTAGTTTACATGTAATTCATGGTACAGAGTTAAGTCACAGTATGGTAAATACAGACATAAATGCAATCAGTGTACATAACATGCAGATTTTCAGACCAAACAGAAGGAAACATTTGCAATGGCTCACATTCACATTATTTCACATACAAATGTGTAGAATGGAATAAATTCTAGTTTCAAGTTTTCAGAAGCCAGTGCAAATGTTACACTGAGGGGAAATAGAAGTAATTAGAGTGCAGATTTTGAGCAGTCTGATAAACTAAAAACCAGTATAAATGATATACATCAGGGCAAAGTAAAGAAGAAATGCATGCCTTACCTCAAGTCAATGTTATTACTAGTGTTTCAGAGAAAATAAAAAAAAATGCATTCCATAGCTCAAGTTAGTGTTTTTGGTAGTTATATAAAAAGGAATTTTCAGCTTATCTATAAAGGGTATGGCAGTTCAGCACCAAACCAGATTATTTATCTGTCATAAAGGTTTAAAGAAATGAAAATATTTCATTGTTTACAGAAAAATATGGAATAATGTACTGATTACTACAGACAAATCAACTTCAGTTACAAATAGACCTCTACTAGAGGACACAAATGCAGTTTTGTCAGGATTAAAAGGGTCAAAGATTACAGAAATTAGCAGTTCAAAGTGTAATAGCTCCATATTAGGTGTGGACATGTCGTCACAGTTATATGTTGCTTTAGACTTCAGAAACAAAATTTTATAGAAAAATAAAGATGCTACAGAATATAGAGCAGTGCACACAGATGACACATAAAAATCTGCATGTCATAAATTGTGCACATGTACAGAATTTGAAAAACTGGTTATGACAGAAATTTGCAAGTTTATGGGTTAAAGACAAATTTCAGTTCAGCTGACACAGCTGAAGTACTCAGAAAGACATACTGGGAGTGACCATTAAGAAAAAAAGGTAACAGTATGCATTTACTATTCTAGAAGCAAATGTTGTGTAGAGTATACCAGAAATGAAAGTCAAGTTAATTCACAGAATAAAGGGTTTACAGTTACAGATTTGGCAAATAAATTTGTTGTGTTGTTGTTTTGTTGAGCTGACATTAAGACTTTTGTGTTATGGTAGTAAGGCGGTGCAATGTATAAATAATATCATAATACAGATAAAGACAATACAGCAGTCTCGGATATTAAATGATGGTTTGTTAGTTTACAGAATGTAAACTTTAAAGTCAATGCTACATTTTAGAAGTGACATTACAGTCAAAAGTTCTTACCCCATGCAAGAAAAGATTACATCATAAAAATTATGTGTCATTAAAGCCATAGGTTCATCTCCTGTGTTATACTTGTATAAAGGACAGACATGTAAACTTCCAGAATTAGATCAGTTTATCTCTAATAATAAATGTGTATACTATATAAAGAAATTTCACATACTTATCTAAAGGACAGACAAGTAAACTTCCAGAATCAGAACAGTTCAACTCTAGTAATAAATATGTATATGTAAATGGTTCAAGACTGTATATATTTCAAACAGAAATTGCAGTTTATTAAGCACACCAGAGGGGCAGACTTACATAATTGTATTATCATATTACAGGGCAGCTCAGCAAGCTGAATTAAATACAGTACTGTATGCCATAAAACAGTATTGTAAAGATCAATTTAACATACTTAGTGATAGTTTATGCAGTCACAGTTCTTAATATTTATCCAAGGAAGTTGTAGACAGTAATGGAAAATCATTGCAGCATTCAGTAGTACTGAAAAAAATAAATGGCATCAGCTAAAATAATGACTATGTTAAGACTGAATGGAGATTTACACACAGAATAGTATGTTAGGACCTGAGAGTCACAGAGTAAACAGTTAAGATTAATGTTAAAGAGATGCAGAAATGCAAAAAAAGTTAAAATATTAATACAGTGTTAGATTACTATTTTTTTCATTTGAGATTATGACAGGAAAAAACAATGCCACTGAGGTTTCCATTTGATTTAATAATAAACTTACAGCCCTTCTATTTCACTGTAGTACATTATCAGTTCAGTTATGGATTTGCAAGAATGTATTTATTAGCAATATTAGTTTAATTCACTATAGTACATTATCAGTTTGCTTACAGACTTACAAGAATTTCCTAGCATCATATGTTTATTTCATGCAGAAAAATGTAAAGTCAGGGCAAGAAGCAATGCAATTAGTTTATAATTGTTAAAGCTGCAAATGTCATTTTAAGGACCTGAAACTGCTTTTTTGTGCTTTGCAGATATTGCTAAATAATTTCCACTTTAACTTTCCAGTTTGATTTTAAATCCAATCAAGAACATCAGTCACCCAGCATTGCACAAGAGAAGGAAAGGGGAGGTTTGGAAGGCCTAAGTATAAAAGGGACACATGGAAGGACACTTGGATATTAAAGCTGCCTCCAATACCTCAGCAGCAAGTGGGACAACGCAGAATAACCAACTATCCCCCTTTCTACACAACCCAACAGGAGTTCCTCAAGGATCAGTCCTAGGTCCCTTACTGTTTAACATATTCACCAATAACTTACATACCTCCTCCTCCCCTGGAACATTGATTCAGTATGCAGACAATTCTACCATAATCTGAACCTCTTATACTCTCTCAGAACTCCTCTAGAATACTCAAAAATCATTTACAGCTATTGAACAATGGCTCTCAGATGCACAACTTTTTTTTCTTCCAAAAAAAAAACCAGGCTTATAGTATTTCACCCCAAAAATATTATCACCCTCAGCCCTGACCACTTTAACATCCATGCAGCCAACAATAGTATCATTGAAAAGAGTTCAAGAAATAAACGTACTTGGTGTAATTATTGATAACAAACTCAGCTTTATCCTACATATCCAGCAAAAAATAAAGAAAACCCACAAAAAATGGGACTTCTCTACAGAAATAGACAATTCCTTACAGCAACAGCCATAACTACCTTAGGAAAAACTTTCCGTATCCTCACCCTATTTTACAGTTATTGTATACTCAACAAAGTACAAGTATCCACCAAGACAAAAATGGAACAATGCTATAAAAATTGGCCTAAGTTTTCCACTAATTCCAAATATCATACACACTACTGTAAACCACTTCAGGAACTAAATTGGCTCAAACTATCCAATCAGCTAACATAGACCCAGATAACTATTATACATAACTTAATCTTCAAAGCCACTACTTGCCCTGGCCTGAACAAGCTTACTAAACAGTACATACCAAGCAGATCTCTCAGATCTGAAGACAAAAACCTGCTAGAAATCTCCAAACCATTTAAACAACCAGGCCAGGGTTTCTACTCATACTGTGTCTCTAAGCTTTGGAATTCTCTCTCATCAACCAGTAGATCAATCTCTAGCCTGTTACTCTTTAAAGCCTCTCTAAAACCACACCAGTAAGCCATGGCTCTGTCCATGTCTAACCCCAGGTTAAGCTCAGCTTACTTTGAGTTCATTATCACCTCAGCTTCCTTTACCTCCTGTATACCTACTAAGCTCCAACAACATTTTTCCCTCCTTCTCCCTAACACTAGTTCCACACCCTTCTTGTTGTCTCTCAGTCCCCCTATATTAATACTTTGATAAATCTACTATGGAAAAATTTCTCCCTTACACTCCAAGCCCATTATACAAACTAGCTGTTGACCTATTCTGATACTAACAAGATGCTAAGTACATCAACTATTATTCTCCTCAAGTAAGCTACTGTGGATACAGGATTACTGTTTTAAAAAAGTTATGCTTAAATATTAAGCCAAGCCCTAAGCAACTGATCATCTCTTATTTTAAACCCTAACATTAGAATATATTGTGTTTAACTAAAACTATTGCTATAAACTTGTAAAGTACCCCTGTATGACATAACAAATTGTAATATTCACATCTATATTCCTAAATGTATTGTGAAAATCCTAACTAGTGCTATTTCTTGTAAACTTTGTTACCTATTTTTGTAAACACTTCTTGTTAACTTTGTAATTTTTTTTTTAAATCTATGGATGACATGGAAACGTTTCCTTTGCTATAAGAGACAGACATCATGGTACAATAAGGCAGTAATTCATAAGGTAGAAAGCATAGAATAGTCAGTGTAATTTTATCATTACAGCATACAGCAATAGGGAAGAAAAATAGGCAGGTTTAACAGTTTGTACTCTGTCTACCTTGACTGAAAACTCACAGACACAAACTGAGGATTTATATGACATTTTCTTCATAATGTTTCTGGAACAGCAGGGCTGAAAGAATTAACTGTCCTAATCAGTTTTACAAACCACAGAATTAAAAGACACTGATTTTCAGAATAATGTACAGGTTTTAGATACAACATACATACATCAGAACTTAAACTTAAATATGGAAATAAGCACAATTAGAATGAGAACAACTAGAAAAACATCACATTTTATTGTATGGGATAATTTACAAAATTTGTTAAAAAAATTCTAATTTCAATAGCACAGTATTTTAGTTTAACTAATTGATCTGATTGTAGTGGATGTCTTTATAAATACTTTAGTTGTTTTGTTGAATATTATAATAATACCTATTTTTAATTATTTGTATAAAATCGTTATGATATTTCTCTTATATGTTAAAACAATAAACTTGTTTTGAAAAAAAAGAACTTAAACTTAAAGACTCTAAAGACTATGGATCTAAGTAATGGGATGATTGCTAAAGGAGGTGTATTTCCTGCCTATAGAGCTGTTAATGCTATTTGGGAAGTACGTAGATTAGCCAAGTTTCTGGAGGTATTAGTACTTGTACATTTGAGACCATAAAGGACATCACTATCTATCAGGACATATCTGCAGATTATGAGTGAGGTGGCATAAAGCCCATATATTCAAACCAGATCACAGTAGTAAGTAATACATATGTGATACATTTGCAAGGTAACTGCAAAAGAAGGTCCCTGTAAAACTTTCATCAGGAACCTCGGGGGAGATGGTAGACTGAGGATTTTCACTTAAATGCAGCTGTTAAGAATAAATAGTAGAACAGGCCTGAAAATATACAGTCAGACTTGTGTTTTATTTATGCATACAGTTTCAAGGAAAAACAGTTCAGTAGAAGGGAAAAGATAATCTGCAGAAATAACAGTTTTCAAGGAAAACTACAGAATGTTCCTTTCTCAAGGGAAAGCTATGTGTACTTACAATGGAATACTAGATGAAGAACAGACAGTTAGGCACTGTCAGGCACCTGCAAGATGAGGCCCAAAAACCAAGGCTAAAAAAGTATATGAAACATTACATGGTTTTGTTATTATTAGGAACTACTTCAGACACATGTAGATGAGTCAAGTAAGTTAGTTTTAGGACTAATATGCAAAAAGGTTTTGCAATTCAGACACTCAAGCCTG
Organism: Protopterus annectens; assembly: GCF_019279795.1. Lineage (NCBI taxonomy): Eukaryota > Metazoa > Chordata > Ceratodontiformes > Protopteridae > Protopterus > Protopterus annectens. The sequence goes on from NC_056726.1 coordinate 307,736,188, forward strand.
AATACAGAAGTCAGGTCAAATATACACTGTTGATACTATTCAGGAGGGAATACTCTTTCAGTTTACATTATTCAGGAGAGTCAGAATATATGTGCAGAAACTTTGGATATATTTATCAGCACTGTTATATTTATCAGCACTGTTAATGTTATCCAGCATTCCAGAATATTAAAGAATTTCAACATACTGTTATTGCTTATCAACACTGTTATTAGAGACAGTATTTTGATATTGTTATTAACTAATAAAGCATTCTTAACCAAACTACAGTTTACAGACTTAATTGTAAAAGGTACAAAAAGACTAGGCCCATAAAGGAGAGACTGGTACCCATTTAGCATAGGTTTGGGTAATTAACAGATAAAGACATTAATTCCAGTCTCATTTCAGTTGTTTCCAGTTAATTCCAGTATCATCCAGTATAACAATTCTTTGAGAATTACAGCAACACTATTCCCAGCCCTGATCTTTATATCTATATATAATCCCAGTCCAAGTGAGGCAGAGCCCCTCACTGACCCTGTTCAAGAGAAATCTTGACGGGTGGATGGGAGATCGTAGGTTTACCCCGGGAATCATCTCTGTGTCACTGCTGGACAGAGGCACAGCAAACTAATGGGTATAGTATTCTCATCCTAAGGGGTGGTGAAAGCCACACACACTCTGGCTAGGCTTATAAATGCCCTAGAGCAGATAGCCTAGTATGAACCTATGAACCTATGAACCTATATATATATATATATATATATATATATATATATATATATATATATATATATATATTTATATATATATATATATATATAGAGAGAGAGAGAGAGAGAGAGAGATGTACCTAAAATGACTGAAACAACATAAAATCAACAGTAATCATACAGAAATTGAAAAAGACTGACAAAATTAAACATACTTATGTTCTTTCCCCACTGTGTGCTTAGAGTTGGTATATATAATTAGCAAGGGATGTGGGAGTGCAGGGAAAAACACTGAAAAATGTGACAAAATCTAAGCACACAAAAAATATTGAAAAACTTGGCAACATTGAGACACATTTTTCAATGTTTTAGCAGAAAGGCCATACCTCCTGCTAAATATAAATATCAATACACAAACAACACACACCTGCACACACAAACACACAATCTGCAGACTGTCTCCCAGTACAATGTGGTATATGAGATACAGTAAAAAAATTCAGTCCCACAATATCCATAGGCTCATTATTGTGTGTGTGTGCATGCGTGTGTGTGTGGGTGTGTGTGTGTGTGTGTGTGTGTGTGTGTGTGTGTGTGTGTGTGTGTGTGTGTGTGTGTGTGTGTGTGTGTTTGTTTGTATTTGTGTTCACTGATAATGTACAACAATACTATCCTCTTAGCATTTCATGTACCTCACAGCACACTGAATGCATTCAATTGTGAATTTTTCCTGTTGTGAAATATATAAGTAATACCACATAATAAGTCATGCCCTGAAAAGGTTAAATGGATAGTGCCCCAACACCCAGTAGACCGACATCATAACATCAAAGTCACAAATATCGACACATTCTGCACATATTCTGGGTTTATCCCCCAGTGGACTAAATCAATAGTTTTTCCAGGGGGGTAAGCCCCCTGCACCCCCACACCCCCTGCTAATTATATATACTAACTCAGAAACTGCACAATCCTTGGGGGAAAAGAAATATTCCCCTACGGTCTCACACATCTGTCAACCACCTTTCTGTGTGGACCAAATGGTGACGCTCTACTGGGTGCTGGGGCATTGTATCTTTGATCCAGATTCCCCAAAAGGGGAGTTCTACTCAACAATGGGCCTTATAAGGAAAGAATACAGGGATGTTATGACCTCCTTGTCCCTGGATGAAATACCCTTACTTATGAGATGGGCAATGTAGAAGGCTTTCCTTACAATGGAAGCAACATGGTGGTCAAAAGTCAGGTTGCTATCAACCTGGGTGCCCAAATCTCTCATGACTGATTGACTGCTTAGGACATTGTTATTAATATGATAATTTGTGGGGATGTCACTCTCCCCAAAGGGGATGATGATGTATTTTTTGGTATTCAGCGTGAGGCCATGTTTCTGGCACCAGTCATTTGTCTGAGAGAGACCCTCTTGGTGGATGTCCACATCACTAGGGTAATTGATGACAGCACCCAGCTTGCAGTCATCTGCAAACTTGGTTAGTCATAGCCCACTAGTTTTGGCCTGCACCTCAAAAAAGTATATCCCAAATAACAGAGGCCCCAAGACCGAACCCTAGGGTACGCTGCTTGTTGCAGGTCTATTGCTTGAGGTGGCTTCCCCTATTTTAACTATGTGGGTTCTATCAGTGAGCCAGTTTGCTACCCATCTGGTAACATATGGATTAATGCTTAGTTGAGAGAGTTTATCTATTATGCCTGAGTGGGGTATAGTGTCAAAGGCTTTGGCCAGGTCAAGGTAGGCAGTGTGCACCATCTTCCCCTCATCCATGGCTTTGGTGACTGTCTCAAAGAAGTCAACCAAATTTAGCAGACATGACCTCCCCTTGATGAAGCCAAACTGTGTGGGATCAATTATTTGAAGGTTGCCAATGTCCTTGTTGATGAGGTTTTCATAATCCGTTCCATGGCCTTGCAGATCAGGCTAGTTCAGCTGATGGGTCTATAATTTCCCAGATCAGTGGACACTCCACCTTTGTGTAAAGAGATGACAGTGGCTGTCCACTCAGCTGGATGAGGCCAGTACTCAGGCTTTGGTTGAATAGGGTACCTAATGGTGCTGCAAGTTCCTGCCTGAATTCACGTAGGATGCAGCCTGGGATGTTATCGGGTCCCATGGAGGCAGTATTTTTGCCTTTAAGACAGCAGTGATGACACGTTCCATAGATATAAGGGGAAGGGGGCAAGTACTGGGGATGTCCTGATTTACTGATGGAGGGGAGAGAGGGGTAAAGTTTTCAGTGAATCTGTCAGCCAGAAAGTTTGCTATATGTACGGAATTGAGTATATGTGGTGTCCTTGACCACCAGTTCTGAACAGATCTGGGTGCTTCCTTTGAGGTTGCAGACATATGTGAAGAAGGCCTTATGATTGTCTCTAATAGATGTGGCCAATTTGGACTCAAAGTTTGCATTGGGGGATTTCACTATGCTCTTATTTGCTTGTTCAGGCTAAGAAGACATTGCTTCCAGTTAGGTACCTGCTCCTTCTTGGTCTTGGGCAGCATTTTTTTCCTTTTGTTATAGAGTTTATTTATTGCAGATGTCCACCAGACAGGTTTATTCTTGCTTGCAGAGGATGATTTACTCCTGTTGGCTATGCCTGTTTTCATGCATCTATATAAATGCTCGTATAGTGCTTTGGTGTAGTTTTGGATATTAATGCCAGTTCTTATAGAGGGAACAGGGGGCTGTGAAGCTGTTTATACCATCCCTCAGGAGGCTGTAATCAGCTTTGGAGAAGTTTTATGTCTGATCCTAGCTGGGGGGGGGGGGTTGGGGAGATGGTGACTTCAAACATGGACGCTTTGTGGTCGGATCTTACCAGGGAGGATGACACTATAGGGATGCTTCAGTGGTTACTCATGTTGGTTAATACCAAGTCAAAGATATTATCACCCCTTGTGGGGGTATCAACTAGCTGTTCCAAGGCATTTGTATTAACAAAATCAAGGAATCTCTGAGCATTGCGCTCTGGCATGAGTAATTCTTCCAGTCTATATTTGGGAAGTTATAGTCACCCAGGATCAGGGTAAAGGGTTGAATCTTGATAGAGTTGAACAAGTCCAAGTAGACGGATTGGGCATCTTGAGTCATATTTGGGGGCCGGTAGCTAGCTATGATTTGAATAAGGGTCTTGTCAATGGTTAACTGCACCTCGAGTGTCTCCTGTGCATCATACTGTTTGACCAGCCTGGAGGTGTGTGTATCTTTAATGTATATTGAAACTCCACCTCCTTTGGCTTTACTGCCCACAGTTTGGGGTCTGAATGTATGATAAGATGAGTAACCAGGTAAGGTTGGGGTACTGCCCACAGTTTTGAACCAGGTTTCTGTGACTGCACAGATGTTAGCATTTTCCAGGGTTAGGAATGCTTGCAATGAGTGCAGTTTCATGTTTAGACTCCTAGTGTTTAGCAGCATGACCATTAATTTGTGTTTTGTTGAAATTTTTATGTTGGCAGTTTTAACCTCATCACTTTTCCTAAAAAAGGCACTATAGGGTAGGCAAGAGCCTTTGCCAGAAGCCTGAAGCCCAGGTGAGACAGATGCAGGCCATCTCTGGCAAAGCACCATGGTCAGTCGATCATATCTTCCCAGGCTGTCAGGAACTGGATCCCCCTGGAATGATACCAGAAACTAAGCCAATTGTTAAAGTCAGTCATTTTCTGTTTATATTGAGGCATCATTCTGGGTGACAGCGGAATGCTGCTTAAGGCTAGGGACATACCTGCTTGGGACATATAACAAGCGAGCTCAATCATGTCTCTCTTCATATAGTCCAGAGAGGTAGATCTCAAGTCCTTCACGCCAACATGGACTATGATAGAGTAATAACAGTACCTATTGTTGAGAGACTTCAGTGCATGTGTGATTCTGGCACCTGACAGACAACTAACCGTGACTTTCTCCTTATACAGCCTGGTGAGAGGCACATCTGAGTGTCTCACAATGGAGTCTCCTATGACTAATATGTTGAGTTTATGGTGAAGCCTTACTGGTTGTGAGGCACATGTATGTGGACTATGCATGGTATGTGGTGTGGAGGGCTGTGGAGATCGCATGTGTTTTTGCCTCAGAGGTCTCCTTTGTTTGGGTATGTTTATGTGGAGGACCTCCGCATATGTAGGTGTGTGTTGTGTAGGTGTGGGTGGTGTTTGAGGTGTAGTGATTGTGTTGACAATCTTTTCAGTGCCAGATATACTGGCTTGAGGGAGAGAGAGCTTGGACTCTAGGTTCCTAATGTAATTGCATCTCTCACAAATTGTGCTCCTAGTTGGTAGTAGTAGATGGCTGTCCATGTACATGAAGCAGTTGCTACACTGTCTCAGGATGCCCATATCAACCAGACTGGCAGGTGAAACTTTAGGAAATTGTCCATCCATATTTGTCAGAATCTGAGGGAGAAAGGCAAGTGAGAGCTATGGGGTGGGCCTAAAGCTCAAGTGCTTAAACCAAAACTAAGAGCTTACAATAACACTTAAGAATAACACTTAGCAATTTAGACAGGCTATAAACAAGCAGTAATAAATGCAGCAGAATAGATGCAGTAGAACACTTTAGAGAACAGGCAGCAAGTAGGAAGGAACAAAGCAAGATGAAGTAACAGAATAGTAGGAAGAAACATAAATTAGAAAAATATAAGAAGCTGAATAAAGTTTTGTTTTGCTTTATTTTTTTTAAGTAAAAAGGGATAGAGCAGGAACAGAAGATAATTCAAGGTTAAGGGATTAAGGGGTTTGGCCTTCCCAAATGATCTTTGTATTAGGTAGAATGAGCTAATAAGATGGGACTGGGCAGAGTGTCCCAGATCAAATTTACAGTAGGGGTGGGCAACTGCAAATGCCACCAACTTTAAAAATAGAACAGCAGTAGGGTGGGAGGGTCAGACAAAAAAGGTTTCAGCAAAGATCGGAATACAATGCCAGCAAATATATAAATAATTCAGTCAACTAAAAATAAGACAGTCCAGAACTATGAACAGGTAAAGTGTCAAAAAATAGACTTATCAGCTCTATATTTCCAGATTGTTTGAGAAGCACTCTATAGCAATGGTATGCAGGGGTTTACAAAAAGGGAATATTTGTTATACCAGCAATCAGATAACACAAAAGCTGTTAGACCAGTTTTACCACCTTTAAGAAAAAACAGAAATAGGATGTGAAAAAAGGTTTCAGCAGATATCAGAATACAATGCCAGCAAATATATAAAGTAAGTTGTTTGCACATGTTGTCCCAAAGAGGCTCCAGTGCATTTTTGAAGAGAGAGTTTACCCCAAGTCTCAGTGTGGTTTCAGAGCTGGATTTTCTATTGCAAACATAGTTTTCTCTGTTAGGCAACTATAAGAAAAGTGTAGGGAGCAAAACAAACCTCTGTATATTGCCTTCAATGATCTGACCACGGCATTCAACTTTATCAATAGAAAAGGTCTGTTTGCAATTCTGGCAAAGATCAACTGTCCTCCAATACTGCTTAGCATTATCAGGGCCTTCCATGAAGGTGACCGTCATGTATGCTGGATCCACATCAAAATGTTTAGAGATTCTCAGTGGAGTAAAGCAGAGGAGTGTACTCGCTCCAACATTGTTTGGTATCTTCTTTTCAGTTCTTTTGAAATTTGCTTTTTGAACTGCAACAGAGGGTATCTTTCTCCAAACCAGAATGAATGGCAACCTTTTCAAACTGTCAGGACTTAGATCAAACACCAACGTGCTTAGGAAGCATCTAAGGGAGTTCCTGTTTGCTGATGATGCAGCTGTTGTGACTCAGCAAGAAATTCAGTCACTCGTGACTCATTTTGCAGATGCATGTATGGAATTTCCCCTCATGATCTGTTCAACAAAGATCCAGGTAAGGGGCCAAAATGTGGGTAGTGAGTCTTTATTCATGGTGAGTGACTATGAGCTGGAGGTTGTCCATGAGTTCATATACCTAGGCTCTACAATCTCTGACAACTTGTCACTTGAGACCGAGATCGACAAGTGCATTGGAAAAGCCACCACAATGTTTTCCAGGCTGACAAAGAGAGTATGGCCTAATAATAAGCTCAACCTGCACATAAGGTGCAGGTTTACAAAGCCTGTGCTTTGAAAACATTACTGTATGCAAGTGAAACATGGACTCTGCACTCGAAACAGGAGCAGCAGCTCAATGTATTCCATATGCACTGCCTTAGGTGTATACTTGGTAACAATGTATTCCATATGCACTGCCTTAGGTGCATACTTGGTAACAATGTATTCCATATGCACTGCCTTAGGGGCATACTTGGTAGCAATGTATTCCATATGCACTCCCTTAGGTGCATACTTGGTAACAATGTATTCCATATGCGCTGCCTTAGGTGCATACTTGGTATCTCATGGCAGGACAAGATCCCCAACAGCAAAGTGCTTGAGAGAATGGGCACCACCTCCATGTTCACCATCCTGAAACAGAGATATAGGTGTTGGTTGGGTCATGTCTCATGCATGACAGATGGCCGAATGCCAAAAGACCTCTTTTTGGAGAGCTGCAGTCTGGAAATAGGCTGAAAGGGAGACCCAAATTGCACTACAAAGACATATGCAAGCATGACCTCAATGCTGTCTTCATCAGTGTGAACAACCAGTATTCTCTTGCCTCAGACAAAATTGCCTGGAAAAAGGAAGAGAAGGAAGCTCTCACTATGCATGAAACCACCTTGGCAAGGAGAGCAAAGGATAAGAGAGCCCTCAGGAAGATCCATGCCCATGATACTAGATCAATTTCTGCCTACTGCTGCCTAGAGTGTCGAAAGGACTGTCACTGATTGGATTGCACAGCCACAGAAGATGCTGCTCGAATCAGTCCAATACACAAACCTGTGATCCTTTGCTATTGAAGGATGCCTACTTGTATATATGGATTCGTATCACTTCACTGAAAGACTATTTCACTGATACCTATTTCACTGAGACCAAATCACCTAAAGTTAATTTCACCTAAAACTCATTTCACTGACAAGTAGTACTCTAAGGCAAGTCAAAGGTATATGTCCTTTTCCCCACTGTAGTGCGATCCTGGTGTGATTATATATAGTTAGGGGGTTTGAGGGGCACAGCCCCCCCATTAGGGGTGTGGGGGCATAGCCTTCCACCTAGTTGGGTTTTAGCAAATAATGTAAAAGAAAACCAGACAACAGAAAACCAAATTAAGTGGGGGGGGGCTACACCCCCCACACCCCCCAATGTCAGGAGCTGTACCACCCACACCCCCCTAACTATATATGCTAACACCAGGATCACACTACAGTGGGGAAAAGGACATATACCTTTGACTTGCCTTAGAGTACTACTTGTCAGAGAAATGAGTTTTAGGTGAAATGAACTTTCAGTGAAATGAACTTTAGGTGATTTGGTCTCAGTGTCATGGGTGTCAGTGAAATGGTCTTTCAGTGAAGTGATACGAACACACACACACACACACACACACACACACACACACACACACACACACACACACACCAGATTTATGTTCTGACCTTTTCAGGGAGGGCAACACAAAATGATTAGTGCAGTGAGCCCCCATGTTGGTGAGTATTAAGTCTAGGGCATTTGAGCCCCTTGTGAGGGTACAGACTAGCTGTTCCAGGGCATTTTTATTGACAAATTCCAGGAACATCAGGACGAGCATGTTTGTCTTCTTGTATGTCACCCAGTTGATGGCAGGATAGTTGAAATCTCCACCCTGATCAAAGTGTTTGGCTTTATAGTGAGTGACTTGTAAATCCAGGTAGGCAGTGTGCTTCTCTTGGTTTCAGGTGGGGGACCTGTAGCTAGCAATGATGTGGTAGATTGTTTTACCTAATGTTCATTGGGCATAGATTAACTCAAGATAGTCACTGTTTAGCCAGTCTCAAGGTGTATTTCACTTTAATGAAGATGGATACACCTCCACCTTTGGTTCTTTCACACTCATTTTGGGGTCTGAACGTGTGGAAGGCATTTTAGCCTTGCATGACCAGGGTGCTCTCTGCAGCCTTGAACCATATCTGTGCAACTGCATAGACATGAGCATCTTACAAGGTGAAGAGTGTCTAGGGAGTGCAGTTTCCTGTTTAGGCTCTTAGCATTAAGTAGCATAAGCTTGAGTTTGTCTCGGGTAGATTTTCTTACATCAGAAATGTTGTTGTTTTGACATTGCCTAAAAAGGCACTATGGGAGAGGCAAGCACCTTTGTCAGTATCTGAAAGCATAGAAGAGACAGGTGAAAGCCATCTCTGGTGAAGCAGCATGGTCTATCAACCATGTCTTCCCAGGCTGACAGATACTGGATTCCCCTGGATTAACACCAAAAGCTAAGACAGCTGTTGAAGTCAATATTTTTTTGTCTATATTGTGGCATCATCCTGGGTGATGGTAGAATGCTGTTTAGGGCTAGGAACATACCTGTCTGGGCCACATAATCTGAGAGTTCAGTCATGTCTCTCTTCATATAGTCCAGAAAGGTATGTCCCAAACCATTCAACCCAACATGTACTATAACAGAGTAATAATAGTAATTGTTGATGAGTGACTTGAGTGCATGCATGAGTTGATGGATCCTGGTACCTGACAGGCAGCTGACCATGACCTTTTCCTTGTCCAGCCTGGTGACAGGAACATCTGTGTGTCTTATTATGGAGTCACCTATGACCATGACGTTTGGTTTTGAGCTGTTTTGCCTTATAGGCTTATCTGTTGAGACACTGGTGTGTGTAGTATGTGTAGTGGATTCTTTTTACTTTGTAGTGTGTGCAAGTGGTTTCTGCTTGGGAGGTCTCTGATCTTTTCATAGGCTTCTACTGAATACCTCTGTGTATGTGGGTTTATTTGTTGTGACTTTGGTGTGAGAGGTGATGTGTGTGTGCTAACAACCTGTTTGATGTCTGGTTTGTTGTTATGTGAGAGAATTGATTCCAAATTCATAGTGTAATTACATCTCTCACACATTGTATTGGTTTTAGGAGTAAGTGGCTGTCAGTAGACATGAGGCAATTACTACATTGCCTTAGGATACCCATGTCAATCAGGTTACTTGTGGAAATTGTTGGAAATTGACCATCATTATGGCAGATTTTTACTGTAACTACTATTGAGAAGTGGGCTAGTTTGACCTGATTTTGGTCTAGGATTAACAAAGGGGCTTATTTGATTGAAGGGTAGGGATGAAAACTATGGCAGTGCTTCTCTGTGTGCAACTGTGTTTCCCACAATGCAGCAGGGAAACTTAGGAGGATTTACTAGCATATGTCTAGGAGAAAATTGTCTTGGCATTTGCATCTATACAGGGCACAGCTGAACCTCATTGTGTAGTGCGCACAAATGCAAGGCTTAAGTACAGGCACAATTAAATACTTTTAAGTTAAACTACCAATGGGAAAGCACACAATGAGCTTTCCCCCAGTAATCTCCAACTCAGATGATGATCAGACTACACACTTCTGCCACAAAGGTGCAGGCAGGGCGCTCCTAATGTAAGATGACTGGAATAGTGCTCATGTATAAAAATCAGCAAAATGAGCCAGCAAAATGATAAAATATAGTCAGCAAAGTGCAAAGAAAACTCAAAATGTACTTATTTTTTTATTTTAGTAGTGGATGCTTTGGATTTCAGTAGAATCTCTCCAGACATCTGGCAAAAGTCACCAAATATTGAGCAGTTCCAGTTAGAAGACCTACAGTGGTACTGCCCTCTGCACAAATTGGCAGCTCTTCAAGCAGCTGTGGGAGACTATGAAGAGTGTTTCCTACAGAGGATTATAAACTAGAGAGGTTTGCTTATAAACAAGGCACTGGGAACTGTGTCTGTGTGATGCGCAAATGCGAGGCTTTTATACCAGCAGGATGAAAGATATTTACTCAGTTAACCCCTCAGGCCAGTCAGGTAAAAACACAATAAACTTTCCACCAGCAATTTCCAAATTGGATGGGTTGAATTCAGATCTGTCCCACCAGAGTACAAAAGAACCTTCTCAATATAAAATGAACTTGTTTTGAGCTCAATTGCAGTAACAAATGCTTTATAACAAAAGTCAGAATTCCTGCAGTATCAGGAATCCTTGGAAATAAGTTCACTAAGCCTGAAAATGTTCAACAAAATTCAGAAAAAAATTCAAATTGAAAGAGAACAACACAGAAAAACTTTGCAAAACTTAGAAATATTTCGGCAGACTCAGGAGAACATTAGCAAACTCAGAACAGGTTTGCAGTACCAGAGGAGGTTAGGAAATATTAGAATACTGTTAAAACAACCTAAGAGCAGTATAGTAACAAACATATGGTATTATTTTATAAAGTGCAGGTTGAAAAACAGTGGTAAATTCAACCAAATCCATAAATACAGCACAGAAGTGTTAAATAGCACTGAAACAGTTAAAGTCTTGTAGTCACAGGTGTCGAAGCTATGCACATGGAAGCTCTGAATAAATCAGCACAGTCTCACAAAAATGTAATTCTTTTATACCAGCAGGATGAAAGACTTTTATACAGTTAACCACTTAAGCCAGTCAGATAAAAACACAATAAACTTTCCATCAGCAATTTCCAACTTGGATGGGTTGAATAGAGCTCTGCTCCCACCAGAGTGCAAAATAAACCCCCTTAATGTAAAACAAACTGGTGTCAAGCTCAAGTGCAATAACAAATGCTTTCCAGCAAAAGTCAGAATTCCTGTGGTATCAGGAATCCTTGGAAATAAGTTTACTAACCCTGGCAAATGTTCAACAAAATACAGAAAAAAGCATTATGTAAGAGAACAACACAGAAAAACTTTGCAAAACTTAGACATATTTTGGCAGACTCAGGAGAACTTTGGCAAGCTCAAAACAGCTTTTGTAGTACCATAGGAGGTTAGTAAATATCAGAATACTGTCAAAACAACCTAAGAGCAGTATAGTAAAAACAAATGCCATTTCTTTAACAAGTGCAGGTTGAAAAACAGTGATAAACTCAACAAAATCAATAAATACAATACAGAAGTGTTAAATCACACTGAGTGATTGCAAGTGCAAAAAAAATGCTTATATAAGCTTTGTAGGTACAGGTGGTTTTTAGAGGCAATCCAGATCTTGTAGTCACAGGTGCCCAAGCCAGGCACAGGGAAGCTCTAAATAAATAAGCCCAAACATTCTACTTGTATCAAGATTATGTCACCTCAAATGAGCCTTGAACCTGCAATCATTGGCTTCGGAGAGCAATGTCTTGGCCTTTAGGCCACTGGGGCCTTAGCTTTCCAATACTAGGGTCAGATGGGTATTTTTTTAATTTATTCAGGTTTTCATTTCATTATATATTACTTGTTCTAACAAAGAGTTTTAGACTTTTCTAAGTTGATTTTTTTTTTATTTTAAAAACTTGGCATTTCCATATGCAAGTATTAAAAATGTAAAAAGTGAATTATCTTGGCACAATGCTATTTAACTAATATTAGAAGATTAAATGAACTGGTCACCATTCCTAAGGGCTTAAAATAGCCATTTGATTGATGTCTGGCTGGATGTGCACAAGGTTTTAGGCACAGTGTACCAAGAATAGCAGAGGAAAAGGCTATAAAACCCTGGGAGGAGGGTGAAGATATGTATGCTCAGTCAATAAATGGTTGTCAAAGTGGAAGTATAAGTTGATGACTAAAGGGCCACAAGTTGAAAAATACATCTAATGGATACCACAGGGATCTGTGTTAGCATCTTTGGTTGGATGTCAGGTGTACATTGGAATATGGAATAATTGTTTCTATAGACAATTCCAAAACAGAAGTTCACAGATGGAGAATGCTCCCTACAGAGAGCTTTGCAGAGAATAACTTGGTGGCCATATAGCTGACAGCCAAATGTCAATAACAAGAAATAGAAAGCAATTCAGTCTGGGGGTCAATGCCATTATGAGAAGAAAGGTAATGCTACATAAGTATAGAAGAAAATTAGCTAAGTGTAATTATTGTGTATAACAAAACATGGAGCAGAAGAACCTATTTATTGAAGAAAACTGCTTACTAATCAGTAAGCAGTAAGCACACCAAAAATACACAATTATAAGTGGAACCATTTTGATAAAGAATTTAGCTCTTTCTTCTCATGGTTTCATGGCCATAAAAGTGAGGGTTTAAACTTTGTTTCCATGATTTGATGAAGTCCTTTAATGTATGAAGGGATTAAAGTGCTTCATTAAATGTTTGTCTACTTATAATTGATGTGTGTGTGTGTGTGCGTGCGTGCGTGCGTGCGTGTGTGTGTGTGTGTGTGTGTGTGTGTGTGTGTGTGTGTGTGCGTCCTTACTGCTTCCTGATAAGTGAGCAGTTTTCTTCAGTTAAGTGTGATTATTACCAAAACGCTAAATGATAGGTTCACAGGTTCAGAGGTTGTTACCAGGCTAATAACCACTAGGGCCCTTACAAGCCTAGCATTACACTCCAAACCATTTGGGTCTTGGGTCATGAGTACCATGGGTATCTATGTTAGCAGGGAGGTAACTAAGAATTTATACTGGGGCACTAGGTAGGACAATAATTTTCTATTGATGGATTCTGTCCATAAGGGACATGGGAGCCAGACCTGGAGTAAATTTCTGATTCCCCATCCAGTTGTCAAACTTCCATTTGAATAGGGTCAAGAAAGATCAATGTTTTGCATATTCCATAATGTGGAGATCCTTTTGAACACATGTCTGTCTCTCCAACACATTCTGTTTATGTTACAAGTAAAGTCCAGATCCTGGATCTAGTGTTTCTGGTGCTGTTTGTTTTGTGCATGTGCAGCAGGTCCATCAGGGCTGGGTCTGAGGCAGCCCTGTAAACCATGCAAAGATCCCATCTCAGCAGCCTGTAGAAGACTGAATCCAGAGACATGAGCCATTAGGTGGTCAGAGTAGGACAGGGAATTCATGTCCTGAATTATCCTGGTGAGAAACCTTTGTGGGTGCTCTAGTTGTTGCAAGTGTCCGGTTAGATGCATGCAAAGGGGGCATTGTATTCAATGATAGGTCCAATAACAGCTAAGTAGAGTGGTACTATAACTTCCTTGGACCTGGATGCCATATCCTTATCTATAAGTTGGGTGACACAATATTTTTCTTATTATCTTAGCTACATGTTGCTCAAAGGTCAATTTGTTGTCTACATATATTTTCAGATCCCTTGCCTGTGAGTTAACTCTTAGGGGTGTTTTATCAATGAAGTAATTAACTTGGGTTGACAGTTTCCCAAAGGGCATTATAATGCATGTTTTGGTATTGAATTTTCAGCCATGGCCTTGGCACCAGTCATTTGTCTTTGCTAAACCCACTTGCAAGATGTTGGTGTCTTGGGGGGAATCTATATTAGCTCCCAATTTACAGTCATCTGTGAACTTGGTGAGCCAGAGGCCTTGAATGTTAGCCCTGACATCTGAGAAGATGTTAAACCAGAGTGCACCAAATAATGGGATGAGGCAATGGTGAGGGTAAATAAGATACTTTTATTACGTACACATGGGAGTATAAAAGGCATCCTCCTTTCTAATAGTGACCTGTTAAAGCACTACCCTGGAGGTTTGGAGGTGTTACTTGATAAGATTAATGGATTTAATAGAATGAGTGCAAAAGACAGAAACTAAAATGACACTTTTTAATGGATAGGTTGTGTTACATGGACTTGATCAATGGGCTGTATATGAATTAACAACAGGAGGTGGGGATGATTGACTTCTATAATATAAAAACAAGACAATAACAGGAAATGTATTTGAATGAGAAGATAGGAAGGATAAGCAGAACAGATAACTGACAACTAAACAGAGCACATCTTCTAAACTGATCCTAAAACATACAAATTCACAGAGAGAAACTGGACCCTATAGAATGTGCTAACAAAAGAAGTGGAGAAAAAGACAGTAGAGCAGTTTAAGATACAACAGAATAGGTAGAAGGAGGAAATGGACAGGTGCAATCATGAACATCTGCATAGCAACCAGATCTATCATCTACACAGACAAAACAGATGACATATTTTTCAGTCAACAGATCTAACATGCAGTTCATACTGGAAAATATTTGTCTGTACAACTGAGAAATAAAAAGAATAACATGACCTGTTGAGAATCAGGCCAGTCTCCCAGGCTACAGTACCAGGTTTCTGACTTATGAATTAGAGATTCCTTTTCATGGCCTAACATACATACATATTTAAAGATGCACTTTCTATGTCTGGATATGAATGTTATGCATAGAGATGCAAGCATAAAATGACAACTGTTCCTGATACATTATCAAATAAATAATATACTGTTTAAATTGTATATTTTGGGCAGAAAGAAATAATACAAACTAATAAAGCTGAATGATTGAACCATCTACCTCAGCATCCTATATTAATCTGACAACTGATGTTTATTATTTTGTTGTTAGTCATAACTTTTAAATGTAATTATTTACTTTTTTCTCTCTCTCTCTCTCTGCCTCTCTTCAGAAGACCATCAGATACTCCAGCTCCTCTCTACTCCTCATTCACCAGGTCTACTGGTCCTGCTTTAGCCTCCCTTGAGTTCAAATTGACCCTAGTGGGGGGTAATGAGAAAATCAAGGACACTGGTGCAGCATTTCCTCATGGTGATCACTGTCCTCAGGAGGTGCATGTGCGCTTCCACACATGTACAACCTACTATGGGAGTGGCTCACTGCTCATGCATCACAGAGCTGGCCAGAACCATATCTTGCATACTGCAGTGGGCCTTTATACTACCTCCCACCTCCCAAGACTGATGAGATGATGTCAGCCATCAACTCCTATCTTCCTCCTGCAACCCTTCCAGCACCAGTGCAGCTAACTGAACATGGGGTAAAGTAAGATCTTTAGTCCTCTTCTCCATAAGGCCACAAACTGTATATATTTCTTTAATGACCTATGGTACAGTTAATTTATATTGTCACTCTGAATCTTTCTAACCAGGATGTCATTGGATTTCATCACTTGAAAAAAGGAGCTATAAATCAGAATGTGATCAGTGCCTGTATAAATGGAATTGTGATTGAAGAATAAATGTAACACTTATGATTCAGACAGATTCAGGCTGGAGAAGTTGTTTGACCGCAACTGAGCTACAAAATATAAGTATCTTTTGATTATTTTTACAGATTACTGTTTTTATAATTTAATATATATAAAGCACTTTGTCTATTCAGAATCTTCACAAATCCTTATCTGTTTAAAAACTTTCATTTGACTCTGTAGTGCTGTCTTTGACTTGGTGGCTTTGCAGTTGCCTGCCCCTACTGTGACACACCTCCCAGTCTAGTGTCATTAGCTCATTCTTCTTAATACAGAGAGAACATTTGATAAGGCCTTTTGTTCCTCCTTTTTCCCTTTTCAAAAAGTAAAACAAAACTTTTTTTTTTCTTTTTCGCCTGAACCTTCTTGTGTTCTGACTGTCCTTCTCAAACATATTGGAAATATACAGTATATTTCAGAGCATTTGTTATAACTGTATTTGCTATAACTGATTTAAGTATTTTTTCTGGCTTTTGAATATTTACTGCTTAGCGACTGCATCTTAGCCTGTTTATACAGCTCTGCATTCTATTTAAACTGTTTTTGTGTTGATTAACTGTTTTGCACTCTTAAAAAGTTATTTGTTGCTTAATTTTACCTGTAGGCTAACACACTCAAGTGTGCTAGCCGCTTAAAAGCATTTATAGCATTTACTGTCTGTTTTTAAAAAAAATCTCTTGTTTTCCCACCTTACTGAACTAGAGTAGTCCAGTTTCAGAGTTGCTGATCCCTGGGCTTTGTTTTTAGTTCCTGTTACTGATCCATTGCCTTATTAGGAAGGAGGGAAGTTTCTTTGCTTACAAGTGGGAGTGGGAAGCACTGAGCGGCCTTTTTGTCCGAATTGGTGAAGTTTCAGCCAGAAACTAGTAGTCCATTGGTCGTTTTGGGCCAATTCCTAGCTCCTTTCAGCCCCCTGCTATAAAACACGCATTTTCCAGCTTGTACCAACTCAGCACAGATCCTCGTGGTGGCCTGCAGAGTGATCCAAGCAGCAGAGAGCTAAAAGAGTGACTTTCTACCAGATATAAGTATTTTTTGTGGCTTTCCCACTGTTATTAAGCTAGCGACTGCATTTCGCCTGTTTTACTGCTACTTTAAGTGATTTCTGCATTTTACACTGTTTATTGCACTTTAAGTTACTAATTGTTGCAAATTGTTTCTGTAGGCTACACACTAAAGTGCGCTAGCCGATTTACAGCATTTATAGCATTTACTGTCTGTTTTTTCCTTATCTCTGTAATAAAACAAAAAATCTCTTGTTTTCCCGCCTTACTGAACTAGAGTAGTCCAGTTTCAGAGTTGCTGATCCCTGGGCTTTGTTTTTAGTTCCTGTTACTGATCCATTGCCTTATTAGGAAGGAGGGAAGTTTCTTTGCTTACCAGTGGGAGTGGGAAGCACTGAGCGGCCTTTTTGTCCGAATTGGTGAAGTTTCAGCCAGAAACTAGTAGTCCATTGGTCGTTTTGGGCCAATTCCTAGCTCCTTTCAGCCCCCTGCTATAAAACACGCTAAACACGCGTTTTTTAGCTTGTACCAACTCAGCACAGATCCTCGTGGTGGCTTGCAGAGTGATCCAAGCAGCAGAGAGCTAAAAGAGTGACTTTCTACCAGATATAAGTATTTTTGTGGCTTTCCCACTGTTATTAAGCTAGCGACTGCATTTCGCCTGTTTTACTGCTACTTTAAGTGATTTCTGCATTTTACACTGTTTATTGCACTTTAAGTTACTAATTGTTGCAAATTGTTTCTGTAGGCTACACACTAAAGTGCGCTAGCCGATTTACAGCATTTATAGCATTTACTGTCTGTTTTTTCCTTATCTCTGTAATAAAACAAAAAAATCTCTTGTTTTCCTGCCTTACTGAACTAGAGTAGTCCAGTTTCAGAGTTGCTGATCCCTGGGCTTTGTTTTTAGTTCCTGTTACTGATCCATTGCCTTATTAGGAAGGAGGGAAGTTTCTTTGCTTACCAGTGGGAGTGGGAAGCACTGAGCGGCCTTTTTGTCTGATTTGGTGAAGTTTCAGCCAGAAACTAGTAGTCCATTGGTCGTTTTGGGCCAATTCCTAGCTCCCTTCAGCCCCCTGCTATAAAACACGCTAAACGCGTGTTAGCGCGGAGTTGCCACTGTTGCACACAAGAGCAGCAGCAGTTAAACAAGGTTAAACTATTCGGGACATCTAAATTCCACTCTTCAAATTTTCCCTTAGAACTACCTTCCTCGAGCTGTACTGCTGATCTAACCAGCATATCCTATAACTGAAAAGTTCATCTCTACTTGATTCCCAAGTAGACTATTCTCTATCTGTAAAGCCTAGCACTTACTCCTACAGTACTTGCACCTTGATAAAGCACTCTTATTATAGATAGTACCCCACCAGCCTAAAACCCACTTCCCCCGGAGTCCTTTGAAAGTCTCTTTATCTACTACTTCTAGTATGTCGAGGGATCAGTTGCTAGTGTCCTCTCCAGCTCAACTGGTGAACCTGGAAATATTGAGGCAATGTTACAATTGCCTCATGTACACTGACAATCCTCTCCTTCTCCCACAAAACACAAATACATGCGAGAGATGCAACTATACGGCCAAACTGGAGGCTGAGCTCTCTCAACATAGGACTGGCAAGACCAGACAGGAGGAGAAGGTAACCACACACAATACATACCCAGTCACACATGGTACCATCACAACTTCAAATCATACACATACTCACACAAAGACATACTCGAGGCTCTGTTCAAAAATTTACCAAAACAGCAGAGGCCACCAAAGCAGACACCCAAACAACTACCACCTCACGACCCAACACATGCAACACATAGACCACACAGTCAGAGTGTCAAACAGTCACAGCCCTTAAGGCCAAACAAAATGCCAGACACACTTGTCATTGGTGATTCCATAGTCAGACACACTGATGTCCCGCTCACCAGACTGAGTAAGGAGAAGGTCACAGTAAGCTGCCTGTCGGGCGCTAGAATCCGCCACATAACGCAAGCACTCAGGTCTCTCAACAGCAGGTACAAGTACGACTCAGTCATTGTCCACGCTGGTGTCAGCGACCTGAGGCGTACCTCCTTGGACTACATGAAAAGGGACATCGAGGAGCTCTCTGATTATGTAGCCCAGGCAGGTATGACCCTGACCTTGAGCAGTATCCTACCTTCACCTAGAATGATGCCACAATACAGTGATAAGATGATCAGCTTTAATAATTGGCTTAAATTCTGGTGTCATTCAAAGGGGATCCAATGTCTGTCTGCCTGGGATGACATGCTGGACAAGCCACGCTGCTTCAAGGGACGGCTTGCACCTGTCACCCTGGGCTTCGGATATTGGCAAAGGCTCTTGCCACCCCATAGTGCCTTTTTAGGCAAGGCTCAAATTCTAAACCTACCACCCTAGAACACCAAAAGGAAAAAACTAAGGGTAATGCTGCTCAATGCCAGAAGTCTCAATCTCAAGATGCACGCACTCGAGGCCCTTCTCAATATGGAGAACATCGATGTCTGTGCTGTGACAGAAACCTGGTTCAAGGCTCCTGAGAGCACCCCAGCACTAACAGGTTTCACCTCATATCATGCGTTCCGGCCCCAAAATCCGGACAACACCAAGAAAGGAGGGTGTCCATATTCATAAAGGACACCCACAACTCAAGGTTGGTGGCAACGCACGATGCATCGGAGACCATCCAGGTGCAATTAACCATAGGCAAGACTGCTCTGCAATTTGTAGCATGTTACAGGCCACCCTCTCAAACTCAGGAACCTCACATGGCCTTCCTGAAAACATTGGAGGGATAAATGTATCTCCAAACACCATCATACTAGGTGACTTCAACTACCCTAATATAGACTGGGAACACTACTCAAGCCCGAACACTCTAACCCAAAGATTCCTGGAGTTCATAAACTCAAATGCCATGGAACAACTAGTCACCATCCCCACAAGAGGAGAAAACATACTTGATCTCATCATCACGAACATGGGATCAAAATGTTCAACACCGGAAGTATACCCCTCACTGGTGAATCAGATCATAAACTAATCTCGCTGGAGGTCCTCATCCCGCCCCCACCTGAAACAAAAAAGACCACAGTGAAAAACTTCTCAAAAGCCGATTTCACACTTCTAAAAACTAGTGTGGTCTCCATTAAGGCCCCTGAGCCAGTGGTAAACATTACTCAAACCGCTGAATCACTTACAAATGCCTTCTACCAGCACCTACAGGACTGCATGGATCAGGCAATCCCAAACAAAACTAAGACTCTCTGTACCAAAGGCAAGCATCCAGTCTGGTGGACCCCAGCCATAAACAAGCTCTACAACAAAAGGAGGAAGCTACTACAAGATAGAGCAAAATCCTTGAAAGGTAAGACACCTTTGATCATTATAAGTAAAAAACTAAGAGCTCTCATAAAATCATCCAAGGCAAATTTTGAGAGAAAAATCGCCGAGGACTCTAAAGACAATCATACGGCCTTCTTTAGCTATGTTAGAAACCTAGGAGGAAACTCCCAGATATGTTCAGAATTAGTTCAAAATGATGTGAAAATTACTGAACCTACACACATTGCTAACATACTGGCTGACAGGTTCAGTGCAAACTTCTCCCCCCTCTCCCCCCCCAAAGGAGAGATATCTATTCCAGAGGGTTGTAGCCCCCCAAACATCACCAATGCCCAGGTGAGAACTGCCCTCACTAAGGCAAAAAACACAGCATCCATGGGACCGGATGGTGTCCCCGGCTGTGTGCTTCATGAACTCAACGAGGAATTAAACCCACAGTTAGGACAGCTGTTTAATCTTAGCCTCACCTCAGGATACGTGCCCAAGGAGTGGCGCCTGGCGACTGTGGTCCCACTTCATAAGGCGGTGCCTCCACAGACCCTGGAAATTACCGCCCCATTAGCTTGACAAGCCTTATCTGCAAAGCCATGGAGAGGATCATAATGGAACTCATAAATAAAGACATAGGGAACTTGCAGACTTTGGATCCAACCCAGTTTGGCTTTGTCAAAGGCAGATCCTGCCTCTTAAACTTGGTTGACTTTTTCGAGACAGTCATCAAGGCCATTGATGAGGGAAAGGCAGTCCATACAGCCTACCTCGACCTGGCAAAGGCCTTCGACACAATACCCCACTCGGGTATCATCGAAAAACTCATCAGCTTGAATGTAAACCCATACATCACAAGATGGGTTGCAAACTGGCTAAGTGACAGAACCCACAGGGTCAGAGTTGCTGGAGCCATGTCAGCATGGCCGGCCTTAGGCATAGGCCAACTAGGCGGCCACCTAGGGCGCCGCTGTAGCAGGGGCACTTTTCCAGTATTTATGTGGTGTAGGTAGACCAGGTTGGGGGCACCTGGGTGGTGTGGGGGGGCACTGTGGAGCCCTTTTGCCTAGGGCACCAGCTGACCTAAGGCCGCTGCTGCATGTCAGACTCAAAGCCTGTCACAAGTGGTGTCCCACAGGGCTCAGTCCTGGGTCCACTCTTGTTCGGCATCTACTTTTCTGAAGTACAAGCAAACACAGGAGGGTTATGGCTGACAAAGTTTGCAGATGACTGCAAACTGGGCGCCATAGTCGAAAACACATCTGACACAGATATCCTCCAGAAGGGCCTCACAGAAACGGATAACTGGTGCCAGAGCCATGGCCTGAAGTTAAACGCCAAAAAATGCATAGTCATACCCTTTGGGAAAAACAAGGTTACCCCTAGCTACCATATAGGTGGCAATCCACTGAGCACAGAAAAAGTCATCAAGGATCTGGGGACCCAAGTTGACAGTAGCCTTTTGTTTGACACTCATGTTGCTAAAGTAGTTAGGAAAACCTTCTATATCGCCCACCTGATCATGAAGGGATTCACATCTAGATCAAGGGAGGTCATCGTCCCCCTCTACTCATCACTCATTAGACCTATGATTGAGTACAATGCCCCGTTCGGAATGTATCTGACCAGACACCTGCTGCAGCTTGAAAGGCCCCAAAAGTTCCTCACCAAAAGGATAAAGGGTCTCAAAAATATGTCTTATGCTGCCCGACTGAAAGAACTCCAGCTCTATTCAGTCTCATACCGCTTGCTCAGAGGTGACCTGTGCCTGACATATAAGGCCATGTCAAACCCAGATTTGATGAATATGCTTCACCTCAAAAATCTAGATCCCTCAGAACCACAAGGGCGGAGACTTAAACCTTGACACGGTTATAAATAGAACGTGCTGGAGGGACAGATTCATCACCCAGAGACTCCCTATGCTGTGGAACAAAATCCCGGTACATGTGAGGCAGAGCACCTCGCTGGCCTTGTTCAAGAGGAATCTTGACCAATGGATGGGAGATCGCAGATATACCCCAGGGATTACTTCAGTGTCACTGCTTGACAGAGGCACAGAAAAATGATAGGCATAGTTTTTATTCAAACTAAAGGGGTGGCGAAAGCCACATAACTATGGGCTAGGCTTATAAATGCCCTTGGGCAGATAGCCTAGTATGAACCTATGAACCTATGAACCTAAGATTTATAGATAAATTGTCATCTTCAGAAGAAAATTAGTAGTATGAAATGCTGAAAATAACCATTTATGAATGAATGCACAAATGATGAAAGCATCTGGCAGCATTTGAATTGCACTCCATCTGATCATGAGTCAAAACTTTACAGGAAATCATTTAATTGCTGCTTTACAGCAGAGTAACCCTAATTGATTTGCTGTACGTACAATAGCTGACTATTGTTATGCTATTGTACTTCACGCAGGAAGTAAAGGGATTAGAAAATGATACCCTCTGTACTTCTTAACACTTCATCTTAAGTACTAGAAGCAATTTCTGATAACATTGGTGCTAAAAATTGTTAAATAAAACACCTTATTGTCACTCTGGCTCTGGAAAGGACATTTTAATGGTGAATGTTCTGCAAATACTAATACTAGCACAATATGTTATGCTACTGAAACTGACAAAATCTAATTGTTATATAGCAAAATAATTTTATGAGATTTCTGCCTGTTTCTGTCGAATAAGTTAAGATGCATACTACTTCTAATACATGGTGGACTTGATGTGACTTTCTTATAAAGCATTTATTAGGAAAATGTTAAGTGCTACTATTTATAAACTTGATATATTTTAAAAGCATTTGAAATAAATAGCAATTTGTGCAAAGATAAACATATTGCATTGCAAAGGAAGAGCATCATCCATTACAAAGAATATCAATTAAATTCCTTTTCATCTAAGTCCTGAACCAATGATCTAACCTTTCACAACAATATGCTGAAGGTTTCCATGCATGCATATCTGAGAGCATTCATTCTGGGAGAAACAAATCAGTCAAATAAGAAATGCAGTGCTTCCATATCAATCACCATGACAACAGTGTTAGAAAATGAGGGAAGAAAAATAAACTATTTAAATTCTCCACAAAATATCCTCTCTACATTTCCAATCTTTTTCTTTATGTTTCATTTTGCAAACTTTATGCAAGCATATGCAGTAAATAATTCATTAGCATGTCTATAATCCAAATACTAAGCAATGATAGTGAAATATAAAAAACATGGTTAATCTAAAATATGTATGCCCAGTACAAACTTCAATGCCTAATGATCAAATAGCAACTGCGTGTCGACTACAGTATAAAGCGTGGGTGTGACATATTAAAATATCTGCAGCTAGAATGCATAAGAAATACACTAGCCATAATTTCAAATTTGGCTCTTATATTTAGACTATTTATTTGTACAGTAAATGAATCCATCAGGTTAGCCCTGAAAATGAAATTACAGTTGATCAAAAAATGGATCCATGTTTTGCATCATTACCCTATCTCCTGGCATATATACATTAAGGTATGGAGTGTAAGTCATAACTTTGCTGGCAGCTGTTTCATGAATGGCTCCCAATAGTCCTGTTTACATGTCATCCAGTTTACCAGTTAAGAGTCACTTACTCAGGAGCTGGGCAGGGTCTAAGAACAATATTCTCATACTATGACATTTGCTCTGAAAAGCAGTCCCCACATTTTCTCTTGGTCTGGATACAGCAGAGTTAAATCTAGGGACATTCAGAACTAAAGATGCTCATTCATCTACTTCTGAATCACTGAAACTACCTGCAGCCAATGTTGCACACAAAGCTACATTGTAATTCAATGTAAAACATATATCTTTTACAGGGACTACCTGTGGAAGAAATGTTAAATTTGGAAATAAAATACCAGAGGACAGGACCCTTTCTACAGTGTAGTCTTATGTCGGAATGCTTCTTGGAAACTGCTGCTAAGGTTAAAGACTGCCTAGTAAACAAATATCTGAGCAGTTGCAGTAAATTGCTTCTGAGCTGCAGATGTCACTAAGCGCCATGACAAATAATGAATGTAGGCAGCATACACATCTGTCAAAGCAAAATTTTATAATACTGGCCTTTGCTCCAACATCCCCTACCCACAGTATGTGATGACAAAAAATAAATAGCAAGCATGTATTGAACTTTTCAAGTTCTAACATAACAGGTTTTTGTAAAATTGCAAATCTTTCTTCAAGTTTCAGTCAGGTTTTCCAAGTCAAAACAATTAGGTTGACTGGTAGAACAGTTCTAAGTAAAAACCTAACAACATACAACAGTATAACAAACAAAGCAGGTAGAATTCAGTGCTAGATAGTGCATTTTTATATCATAACGATAAATGGTATTTCTACTGTCTTCATAATATAACCAAGCTCAAATGTTTCCTTGTACATAGTCCTAGTGGGCGCTGCACAGTGCTGCACTAACCAGCTTCTGAATGTCTGCATGTGAAGTTCTCATCTGACAGTGGAGGGAAAGAAAGATGGTTGCACCTACAGTCTCTAGCAGGAAACAGGGAAGACAGAGACTTGTCTTCTGGTGTACCATATCCTGCTGGGAACATCTAGCATGCAGCAGCCAGGTATTTCAGAGGAATGTTCTAGGAGAAACACCTGAAAAAGATCTCTGGTTCTTCCCTGACAATGCAGTGCTTACAGTAATAACTGACACCAGTAAAAGCACAGATTTATTGATTCCCACAGCAGTGAGCTGGCCTCTTTTAACAGGTCTGCTCCACTTTTTCAAGAAGAAAAGATTCATCCAGTATGTAAGTAATGCATTTAAGAATACTTTTGAATTATTTTAGCATTTTACAGTATTTTTTAATTAGTATAGTTTTGTCATCATTTTAGTACTCTTCTCTTTTGACATGGATGCCCAGTATCATGTTTGTTGTATAATAATAAAATAAAAACACAACTGGGTGGATAAAGATTTATCTTGAAATCTGCATGCAGTGCATCATTAGTTAAATTTTATACCTCTAAATAATTTTCTGGGTGATGAAATAAAAAAAAAAAAAAAAACAACCTTCGTAATAAATTCTGTCAGCCTGATGATTTGGTTGGATCAATGCTCCTCACCCAATATACAAGGTTGTGTCCATAATGTTTTATCTTTGGTATTACTAGTAAACTGTATATAAACAGATTTGTAGCAGATAGCTGTGATGGTGCCATTTTCACATAAAACAGAGATTTCCTGCTTGAACTGCAATGTTATGAAAGATTTATTTCTCCTGAAGAGTGGCTTAAGTCCTTTGCTTTTTGTACTGTTGTGGCAAATCTAACATGCGCATCTCACCTTACAATAATTACATTTTGTTAAAGTGGAATCTATCTGTTTTATCTATTTATTTAGCAATTTATCTGTTTATCAGTTTATTTTTTCTTCCATTGACCATGTAGGTCCTGCTGGACATAATGTATTTTCAAAGAGACCAAATGTAGTGTTCATGCTGACTAGGGGTAATCTGGCCATGACAATGGATAGATTTCCCAACCCTTTTCCTAGTCATGAAGAAAAAGAAGAAGGGAAGACCCATGTTGGATGAAGGAGAAATGCTGAAGCAAAATGTAAAAATATAATGGAGAACAGACCATGGTTGAGAACAATGAAGTTATATTTACAACTCTAAATAATGAAGGTTTGCTAAATGAGATTTTCCTAAATATGGTGAACAAATATGAGCTAGCTATATAACCAGAAAGGTGCTGAGATAAAAAAATTACTTGTCTCAACCTCTTGATGTCTGCAGAATTTCCCCATGTGAATGAAGATAAAATTAAAGGTAATACTCTATGTCCAATAATGACAGGGGGCAGAGAGAGCCGCAGTCACCTGAACTGTCTAAAGCATAAGGACAGAGAATCTCTGATGGATGCTACTCTTTTAGGAAGTATAGAGGTAAAATCCACTGCCATGTCTTAGGTCACAGCAAGGAAAACTGGAAAGAAATCTCTTTCTACACAATCTCTAGCAAATACCAAGATAATTGTCTATAAAAGCTTTAAACAGTTGAATTTCATTGATATTTTTATGAGACAGTATCATAAATGTATTTAGTTTCAATGCACAAGATATTACATTGATAACGCAAAACATCACATTGATAATGCATGTTTGACTGGAGCAACACAATGTGATCAATTCTGAAACTTTTCACTTGCCTAATAATTTCATTAAGAGGTTTAACAAAAAAAAAGAAAGAAAGAAAGAAAGAAAAAGAAGACCTTGATGTAATTGTGGCATTAAACATTTCAACACCCAAAGCAGAAATAGACTAGGTATTCAGTGTAGAACAAATATATTGACTGAACTAGCAATGACAACTTACTTGCAAATACATTGTGTGGCTATGTTTGATATTCACAGAAGAAATATTCAAAAGGAATTTGGATTGTAGGGTGAAAAAGCATTGTTGAAAACTGAAAATGAAAAAAAAAAATGACATATATTTACGAAATGTTAAAACGCAGTTATTCATGACATAAGGTCATCCCATGTGTTACTGCCTCTGGAGAGAATTTGGGCACCTGCTGAGTAATTGTACAAAGGGAAGGTTAAGAGCAATGTCGAGTGAAGGGGGCATTTGAAAAGTAGTTGTACACATAAACATTGATCTAATTTTTGGCTTGGCTGTTCAAAGGAATGACATTTAAAAGGGCAGAATAATAATGTTAATGAAAATTTTGAAAATGATGAAAAATAACTGAGGCAGGTGAAGTTCACAGGGTACTCTTCAGATGGGTGAAAACAGAATGGGGAAGATTCTGTATATGAGCAATTGGTGATGCAAGAATCTTTAGGAGTCTAAAAAGATATATTTATCATGAACTGAATTACAAGAAGGTGATAATATAGATACAGAGAACAGAGGTGATGTGCTTGAGTCTGTGGGAGAAAAAAATGAAGGAATCATAGAAGGTTCCAGAGAAGAAGAAATGTTACATTCATTAAGAGAGAGACAGTGAGTAGAAGAAAAAAAGGTAAAACATTAAAATGAGAAATAAAATAAAAGAAATGAAGTGCTTACATTTTGCAATGAATGTAACCAGTTTAAATAAAGAATAGAGAAGAAATTATGTACTATACTGATGTAAAGGGAGACGAAAACAAGGATTTTTGTTTCCAAGATAAGATATTTATTTAAGACACTCAATGGAAACAGTATGAGTGCTATGAGACAGTTAAATACTTTGTCATTTAGGAGTGAAGACTATCCAAGTGCTATTATTAATTGAGAAGAGGGAGGACAGTTATTAAAAAAATTATACCTAGTTATAGAAAGGTATGGTGGTGTAAATTTTGAGAGACAACTAGCCTTGTCCAGGTCCACTTCAATAAATACATCACAGCGAATGGCATTTGACAACCTTTATTAAACTTCCATAAACATAATTGTTAACCAATATTTATTAAATTCTACCAACATGACTTACGTGAAGACAACATCCATGTAACATAGCACAGGACAGCGTAACCGACCCCACTCATCCTGATCAGTAAGCAACGTCCGTACCTCTGCTCTCTTACTAGGAAGAAGCGTACCACCACTCACTTCCATTACCATTTATTGATTTACCACCAACCAAATAAGCAGCTCAGCTTGATTATCACTTACTTATGAAGCAGCGTACCACTACTCACTTCAGTTACCATTTAATGAATTACCACCAACCAAATAAGCAGCTCAGCTTGCTTATTTACATATCAAGCAGCGCAACTGCTCACTTGAACATCCAGCACCAGAGGGGGAACAGAAGAGGGCAAGCCTGCCCCTCTTTTCTGCCCACCAGCCTGACCAGGCTGTTCTCCCTCTCGCCGACCAAACTTCCAGCAACATAACCACCATTAAGGCATTAGGCCAAAACATCATTCAGTGTACCCCATCCTCACTAACCCAGCTGGATCAGAGTCATGACCTCCTACAACCTATCGCATAACTAACGAAAATAGTCAGTTACCTAAACAGCTGAACAAACCACTGATCCCTCTCCTATGCTTACGTAGCAAGCCATAACCTCATAACCTAGCATAACCACTCTGCATGAACTAAATAATCTTTACTTCAAGGGCATAACCAGCCAACTAGGCAAGCAAACACTAAGCCCTCTGCCACTGAAAACCAAGCAGAGGCAATTTCATATCATCACGCCACATTGTAACCACATTTTACCACCCAATTAATATAGTGACCAAATGAGATCTCTTTAAAGTCAGTGTAATAACAATACTGACATCACACCAACTATCCAATATAAACATAATAATGTTTTAAACAGCCATCATGGCATTTAGCAGTCCAACCACCACAAGCCCTACCAGTTCTATACTGACACCTGAAAATGAACTATAATCCCCACCAAATCCAAATGAACCTCCTACACCAGCTTTACACAAAACCAAATATTCAGTATCTCCTCAACCATCCTTCCTTCTCTCACACAAGCCATCGAACTAACCCCACCAACTTACAAACCCTATCACATAAATAGGCATGCAACCAACAGGCCAAATAACTGAAAATAACCCCTTGATTCTTCTCCCATGTTAACCCAATGCCACTTAACATCTGTCCATCTACCCTATCTACCTACCTACCCTGACCCTTCAAGCCAATGACCACTAACCAAATTCACTTAACCTTATCATACATGCAACTAAAGTACTCAAGCTACCTCCTCATGACCAACTGCCTGATATGCTCTAAAACCCTAAGCTGGAATGTGACATTAAGTTCTGTAAACCAACAAAGCACTCATTTTGTCACATATCCCCAAAAACACCTAAATACTTACAGTGCTCCATCAAACACTACCTACTCTTAAATCGTATATATACCAAACCACCTCCTATCAGAATACAAGTCAAATGGTACAACTGTTATCCGCTGTAAAGACCTTAACCTGGTATGTGACATCTGTAGAAACTGCATGAGGAACATATTTGTCTGCCAGATGATACTATAACTGTTGAACAAATCCCACTGCATGTCAACCACAACACTTCATTAAACGCTATTTGAACAACTTGATGCAGGACTGTAAATTTGACCCACAGTGTCCACCCATGTCCATCTTGGAGTAGGGCATTATTTGCTGTTTGTGAAAACTAATTAACAGTGGTAAACAATCCACCTACTTGCTGATCTTCCCCAAAAGACCCAAGTAAACTGGCCGAAAAGCAGGTTCAGACTTGGCTACCCTCCTGAAGTTTTCCTTTCTCTGAACTACCCTAAAGCAATGCTGCAACCTATTAACCCCATCCAACCACAATGCTCTCTCCAACCTTTCCATTAGCCTTAAAAGGAGCCAAATCAGGTATGTCTTCTGATTGCCTACCTCCTGACACCAAATCCAGTAATGCACTGTGCTAAACTCTTAACATAGCACATCCACTAAGCAACCCATCTGTATTGCCATTCCCCAAGAAAACTGAAACCTAAACCAACATGCCCCCATCATCTGGCACAACAACACCATATCGCAACTCCAACACACCTGTGAACAACTCCAAACTCCCCATAAATCACCCCCAACCCACTCTATCTTTCCATTGTACCACCTCAGCCTCTCATACCTCCATGCTACTCCCAAACTGCATCAAATTAACATATCCTAATGATTAACGAAAGGAATATCACCTGAAAACCTTCTGGTGCACTTCTCCAATGTGCAGCATATGCAGCCAAGAAGAATCCATCACCTTCTTGCTAC
The DNA here is from genome assembly GCF_019279795.1 of Protopterus annectens. NCBI lineage: Eukaryota > Metazoa > Chordata > Ceratodontiformes > Protopteridae > Protopterus > Protopterus annectens. Next base: position 307,765,984 of record NC_056726.1, read on the forward strand.
CAACCGACATTGTGCTCATCCTTCTATGACCTCATTGCTACACTCCAGGTACCTGCCCAGATGTAAGCTCTGCACTCACCCCACACTGATTTGCAGCCTCAAGATGCATCATGCCAGTGAATCTGCACAAAAAATAAATAAAAAATAATAATAAATAAATAAATTTAAAAAACTGTAAATTCTCTGCACACCTGACCAAATTGTGCTGCCAAGACCACACCACCATATCCCCCAAGAAATCCTTCTGCTTACAGTAAAGGAACATACTACAACAATAACGGTGTTATGCCACCCCTGCAGTGACTGGACCACTACTTATCTGACCTATTAAAATGTAGACTGCAAGTGAAACAACAAACGTATATTCTACTAAAACCTACGTGTAAGGGATAACTGAAGCAACAACATACACACAGTGTTAGTGATGCCTCTCCATTTTATATAAACTCACCACATTTAACTTGCTATCAAAATGATTTATTTGAAATACCTAAAACAAAGACTACCATATTCACCAACTCCCTCAGATAAGTACCAAAAAGACTACTGCAGCCTCCATAAATCCATACCGACCAGCTATCATTGGTGTGGAGTCCAGCCAAATACCCCATACAAAATCAGAGCCTGTATCTTATGCCAATAAAGTAAATGTCTTAAGCACTATACCGTCCCCACCCCCACTGTCTCCCCTCTAATGTTAGTCCTTGATATGCCAATAAACAATAGCAATGAAAGCAATGGAGGGGCACGTTGTACCCCCCTGAAACTCACAGCAATGCTTTTGCTTTTTTTTTTTTTTTTTTTTTTTATTATTTTTCTTTCTATTACCCCCCCCCCATACTGCATCACACTGAATCATATACCAAACATAACTTCATTCTTCAATGACTTCTAACTACTTTGCCAGAAAACCACAGATGAACAACAACTACAACTATGTAGCCAAATCTGGACATTCTGTAAAATTTTGTACAGTGGCAACTTTACTTCAGAGGCAAACGTACATTGCTCGTTTACCAAGCACCCTCTTTAAGAGGAACCTGGACAGCTAGATGGGAAACCATACTCCTGGGATCCCAACTGTGTCCCTACTGGACAGGGGAAGCAGGAGCTGACTTTGAGGGAACATAGACAAAATACGTGTCTAGGCTTATAAAAGCCTCCTGGTCAGTAGCCTAGTATCATCCTATAAACCAGCACAAATACCAAAAAACACCTTCCCAAACCTCCACTGCTTTGCCAGTGGCCTCTGCACACAGATAAATAAGTGTCATATGCAATCCTCCCTGCCCCCCTCCCCAGCGCTACTAGCACTGTGAACATCTGTGCGTAGCATCCTGCACTCATGGGCACCACAAATCCCACAAAGACAGGAAATGCAAAAGTATGGGCACAGCCAATTGCTTTCACAGACCTAAAGTTGACATAGTCAACTGGCTTTGCACGAGCCTCAGCCCCAGAAGGGCGCAAAAATCTGAAAGGAAAGAGAGAAAAGAAAAAACACATAACACATAATATATACAAAGACAGAAAGAATGTATGCCGAAGATCCATACGCATACAAAATTTGTAGATCATAGCAGAACTACCGCAACCCTCAATGACCAAAGAACTATCTCATTGTCTCCTCCAAACCAGAACCCCAAATGACCCCTAATGCACAACAAAAATGAATTATTTTACCTCAAGTCTAAGAGGCAACCGTATCATGCTACCCACCCCTTACCATCTTATTAAGCTAGCAATTGGGTCTAACGACTCAGCAATAAAACCCTACAAAGGTAATATCCTTCTATTCTGCCATGTGTGGGCAGTAGGAAAGTCCAATTATTGCAATATCTGAAATTACACATACCATACCTCTCAGCCGTGTATCGCAAGTGATCTAGAATAATATGAAGCAGAGCCAATATTTGAGCTAAATCATATATTGAAATCAGGACAAGGGGCCCTAATTGCTCTGAATGCCCCAGATACATTTGAAATTCATCCCCACTTGGTTAAGAGCTATGGGCTGAGGTGAAGCAAAGAGTAACCTGTAAACATCACTGTAAGAGCTGTCCTATACTATATGTCAGGCCTGGGCATTAATGAACATCTCACCACCAGTAACTTTTTATGCTTATCACACTACTTTATGTTTACCACAGTCTATATTTTGATTTATTTATTTTTTATATATATTTTCTGTTTATTCCACTTTGTCTGTGTATTTTTTTTTATATATGATAACAGACCATTGGACTCATCATACCTATCAACTTCTGCCAACAAGCAGATAGCCATAAGAAACAGTGGGAAGAAGGCTCAAATAATATTGCCCCTGAAATGTAAACAGTCCATAGGATAACAGGTTTACCGTAGCATGAAGCATCTGATGAGTACGAAGTCTGAACTATACATCTGCCATTAATGTCTAACCTCAGATATATGAGGCCCTAGCCACTACAATAAGCAATACTTGCAGTCACTTAGCCTCACAGCAGTCTCACCAACCATCCGTACCTCACTGTGCATGAACAACCCATTGTTTGCGGGCAGCTCCTGACATGTTCTTCAAGTAATAGATTAGTAACCCCTTGTTTCACTGTCCCTAGAGCACAAACAAGCCACTTAAGCACCTACCAGAGAGAGAATAAGAAAAACACCCACACAAACCGCCACTGGAAAACACCGTAAAGCTGCTGACAAAATTTTGACATATCTCAACCTGTCAAAGCAAGAAATCCAAACAAAGTCACCAGGAACCACGGAATTAAGTCTCCAAAGCAAACATTATTACAGACCTAGAAAGCCAACAGGAGAAGGACAAGAGACCCCACATGACAATGGCAGAGTACCCAGTCGGCCCTGCATGTTAACCAAGCAAACGTGATAAACAAAATTATTCTTTACAATATTAATTCTGTCCACCATGAAGCTCACCAAAAGCATGCAGTTTTATACTCAAATTTTTACACACAATTTGTGCAGGATTTCATTACGTAGTGAAGTCATTCTTCAGACACCCTGGCTGTTTAACAGACACCGAAAACTAGCAATTCTCTGAGATCAGGCAACAACCCTCCCCCTTAATGGCAATCTCAAGCCCCGATTGCAGAATAAATAAATTATCAGAAACCATAGCGACTGAATCATTTAGAGACCTAAACCTCCATGAACTGCCAAAACCAAATAACCGCTAAGAGCAAAGTAACATAACAGATGACAGTCTGGACAGCTGAACGTCATGCTCGACTGTTCACTCATACACCTGTGAATCATTTACAAAAGGCAAATATGCTTTTCTCCCCTTTTTCCCTCTATATGCCTTTTTTTTTTTTTTTATTTTAAAGGGAGATTGATACAAACATAGAACAAGAGCTAGCCAGAAATGAAAATCACGCATTTGCACAATACCTCCACCCTCCACAGCCATCAACTCCTTAATGGACCTGCCACGTGGCAGCTACCCATTACTTCCACCGTCACACAGCTCGATAAACGTACCTCTGTCATTTGGATGCCATCTGTGCTGGACCTGCACTGTTCCACCTCAGCAATGCTTACTACCACGTAAGTGCAGTAACCCTGCTAAAGAAGGCCTCCGTGCAGCTACCTCACACTAACAGGACTATACAAAGGGCAGACGAGTGAATACCTCCAAACCAAGCAATGCCGCATCTTAGCAAAATCCTGCAACTGCCATAGCATCAATGCACAAACCCCTGAACTACCCTTGTCCACCCACAACCACAACTACAGAAAAAGACTGCAAATTATACCTAGCAACTGTCAGAATTACCAACAAAAGCTCACCATACCTCTTTAAGCTTAGTCTACAGGCAGCCTAATGCTACCAACAATATTAAAGTCCCGTAATGTTATTCTGCCCCTAACTCCTTACAAGCATGACAGTAATACACTAAGAAAAATCTATGAATGCCACCCCTAAAAATAAATAAATAAATAAATAGCTATACATATTTATAAACCCTATATAGTCACAAATATCTCCCTGCTGCTGCATGACTATTGACCCAAGGCCTACGTACTAAGTCCAGTACCTACAGGTCGTCTAGGACATGCTGCTTGCACTAGCAAATTCATGCCAAAAATGTGACTCCTACTCCAGATACACTTGCCTAAAACCCCTTAAGTCCCTCCCTAACCTTACCTCATTTCCTCCAAACCTCCCTCCTACTTATTTAACCCTATCCTTCCCTTATCCTTCTTGCCTATCCCCACCTGAAGATGTCCCCGGACAAATTAGTCTGTTCCAAACTACATTTACTGAATTATAGGAAACTATACGCAATATAAACTTGTTTGAAAGAAATTACTAATATGGCAAAGTGCTACCATATGTGTTAGTTTGCTGAATACAGTGTAAATATAGAATGGAGGAAAGATTTCAACTGTAGCTTGTGAAATAAATGAGGAAAGATAGATAGAGATGAAAAAATATGTAAGTCAGTTAATGCACAATTAGGTAGTGCTTACCTGAGGAGAACTAGGACTTGGAAAGGTGCAAGGAGGGATAAAAAAAGCAAGTTCTAGAAAATGTATAACTGTTTTTATACAATTATACAGTTTCATAATAATGTAGGGATGACAATGCTAAAACAAAGTTAGGCCCATTTTTAGGAAACAGAAAATATTCTGAAAGTAGCTACATGTGTTTTAGGGGAACAATGTGTTGAAATATTGTTATGGGTGTCAGACAAGCTGGTCACTGGTTTTTAAAGATGAATTTAGCAATAATTTAGTTTTGAAAAGGTCTGGTTGAAGAAGGCAAGGGATGAATAGAAGAAACTGGTAGAAGAATACAACAAATTTGTTTGTTTTAATTATTGGACAAATGTTAAAATAGACTAGAAACTATTGAAGAAATGTATTGAAAAGTGAAAATGTATAACTGGAGACAGAAGTCTGTGGTTCAAACCTGAAAATAATGTGTTTATTACTCTTTCTCACTACCATAGTAAAAAGCAAGAAGGATTAACAAATGAAGTTAAGGATGAAAAGGGAATAATTTAAAGAACAAGAGGAGATATAATGAATAAGATAGAGAATACAGAAAAAAAGTGTATGAAATGAAGATGTCAGGAGTTGAAACATGGGGAGTAAAGAAGTAACTTACAAAATTAACTGTTGGAAACTAAATTAATAAAAACGAAGTGAAGGCTGTATTAAATTAACAAAATGTAATATATATTCCTTAGTACACATGCCTTAAGGTATGATTTTACAAATGTTTAAGTCAAGAAAAATATTGTTCATAAAGTTTAAATGTGTGGGTAAATGGTGGTATTGTAGATCAGAAGTAGGATATAGCATATTAAGATTTATATAAATTACAGGCCTATTGCTTTAAGTAGCAATGACTATAAAATATTTATGAAAATAATGCTAAGTAAAATAGCAATGATTTTGAGTAGAATTATTTAAAAAAAAGTATATGGGAGTGAAAGAAGAGAAGTTAGATAATTATTGTTAATAATGAAGTAACTGATAAGCTCAATTGTAAGAGAAAATAAGAGTTGATTACTTATATGTGATAAAGTTAACCCAGCCACTGGGGATGCACAAGCCAGTGCATTTCTTTGTGCCGGTCCCAAGCCCGGATAAATGGGGAGGGTTGCGTCAGGAAGGGCATCCAGCGTAAAAATTCTGCCACATAACTTATGGCGCAAAAATTTCATATTTCCATACCGGATCGGTCGAGGCCCGGGTTAACAACGACCACCGCCACCGGTACTGTTAGCCAACAGGGTGCTGGTGGAAATCGGGCTACTGTTAGCCGAAGGAGAAGAGGAGGGTGAAGGCATGCCCGAAGGCAGGAAGAGAGGAGGAAGGTTAGGATTGTAGCAGTGAGGGTAGGAACTTTGAATGTTGACAGTATGACTGGTATAGGAAGAGAGCTAGCTGATATGATGGAGAGAAGGAAGGTCGATATATTGTGTGTGCAAGAGACCAGATGGAAGGGAAGTAAGGCCAGGTGTTTAGGAAACGGGTTCAAATTGTTCTATCATGGTGTGGATGGCAGGAGAAATGAGGTAGGGGTTATACTAAAGGAACAATATGCCAAGAGTGTTTTAGACGTGAAGAGAGTGTCTGACAGAGTGATGTTTATGAAGCTCAAAATTGATGGTGTAATGATGAATGTTGTTAGTGCATATGCTCCACAAGTTGGGTGTGCGATGGATGAGAAGGAGAAATTTTGGAGTGAGTTGGATGAAGTTGTGGTGAGTGTACCAAAGGGTGAGAGACTAGTGATTGGAGCGGACTTTAATGGGCATGTTGATGAAGTGAACAGAGGGGATGAGGAAGTGATGGGTAGGTATGTTGTTAAGGAGAGGAATGCAGAAGGTCAGATGATTGTGGATTTTGCGAAAAGGATGGACATGGCTGTGGTGAATACGTATTTTAAGAAGAGGGAGGAGCATAGGGTGGCGTACAAGAGTGGAGGAAGATGCACACAGGTGGATTATATTCTATGTAGGAGGGCCAGTCTGAAGGAGATTGGAGACTGTAAAGTGGTGGCAGGGGAAAGTGTAGTTAAGCAGCATAGAATGGTGGTCTGTAGGATGATGTTGGTGATCAAGAAGAGGAGAAGGAGTGTGAAAGCAGTGCCAAGGATTAAATGGTGGAAGTTAAAAAAGGGTGATTGTGAAGTGGAGTTTAGGGAAGAGTTAAGACAGGCAGTGGAGAGTTACCGAATAGCTGGGTAACTACAGCAGAACTAGTAAGGTAGACTGCTAGAAAGGTGCTTGGTGTGACATCTGGACAGAGGAAGGAGGACAAGGAGACCTGGTGGTGGAATGAGAAAGTACAGGAGAGCATACAGAGGAAGAGGCTGGGGAAGAAGAAGTGGGATTGTCAAAGAGATGAAGAAAGTAGACATGAGTATAAGGAGATGAGCCACATGGCAAAGAGAGAGGTGGCGAAAGCTAAGGATAAGGCGTATGGAGAGTTGTATGAGGGATTGGACACTAAAGAGGGAGAAAAGGACCTGTACCGATTGGCTAGACAGAGGGACAGAGCGGGGAAAGATGTTCAGCAAGTAAGGGTGATAAAGTAAAGGATAGTGATGGAAAGGTACTCACAAGAGAGGAGAGTGTGTTGAGTAGATGGAAAGAGTATTTTGAGAGGCTGATGAATGAAGAGAATGAGAGAGAGAGAAGGTTGGATGATTTGGGGATAGTGAATCAGGAAGTGAAACAGATTAGCAAGGAGGAATTAAGGACAGCTATGAAGATGATGAAGAATAGAAAGGCTGTTGGCCCAGATGACATCCCAATGGAAGCATGGAGGTGCTTAGGAGAAATGGCAGTGAAATTTTTAACTAGATTGTTTAATGAAATTTTGGAAAGTCAGAGGATGCCTGAGGAGTGGAGAAAAAGTGTTTTGGTACCTATCTTTAAGAATAAGGGTGATGTGCAGAGCTGCAGTAACTACAGAGGGATAAAATTGATCAGTCACAGCTTGAAGTTATTGGCGAGAGTAGTAGAAGCTAGGTTAAGAAGGGAGGTGATGATTAGTGATCAGCAGTATGGTTTCATGCCAGAAAAGAGCACTACAGATGCGATGTTTGCTCTGAGAGTGTTATTGGAGAAATACAGAGAAGGTCAGAAGGAGTTGCATTGTGTCTTTGTAGACTTGGAGAAAGCATATGACAGGGTGCCTAGAGAAGAGTTGTGGTATTGTATGAGGAAGTCGGGAGTGGCAGAGAAGTATGTATGAGTGGTACAGGATATGTAAGAGGGTAGTGTGACAGTGGTGAGGACTGCAGTGGGAGTGACAGATCCATTTAAGGTGGAGGTGGGATTACATCAAGGATCAGCTCTGAGTCCCTTCATATTTGCAGTGGTGATGCACAGGTTGACAGATGAGATCAGACAGGAGGCCCCGTGGACTATGATGTTTGCAGATGACATTGTGATCTGTAGTGAGAGTAGGAATCAGGTTGAGGAGACTCTGGAGAGGTGGAGATATGCTCTAGAGAGCAGAGGAATGAAGGTCAGCAGGGCTAAGACAGAATATATGTGTGTAAATGAGAGGGAGGGTAGAGGAATGGTGAGGATGCAGGGAGTAGAGTTGGTAAAGGTGGACGAGTTTAAGTACTTGGGATCAATAGTTCAGAGTAATGGTGAATGTGGAAGAGAGGTGAAGAAGAGAGTACAGGCAGGGTGGAATGGGTGGAGAAGAGTGTCAGGAGTGATTTGTGACAGATGGGTACCAGTAAGAGTGAAAGGGAAGGTCTACAAGACAGTAGTGAGACCAGCTATGTTAAATGGGTTGGAGACAGTGGCATTGACAAAAAGGCAGGAGTCAGAGCTGGATGTGGCAGAGTTAAAGATGTTGATTTGCACTCAGTCTGACTAGGATGGATAGGATTAGGAATCAGTATATTAGAGGGTCAGCTCATGTTGGACAGTTTGGAGACAAAGCAAGAGAGACGAGATTGCATTGGTTTGGACATGTGCTGAGGAGGGATGATGGGAATATTGGGAAAAAGATGCTAAGGATGGAGCTGCCAGGTAAGAGGAAAAGAGGAAGGCCTAAGATAAGGTTTATGGATGTGGTGAGAGAGGACATGCAGGCGGTTGGTGTGACACAGCAAGATGCAGAGGATAGGAAGAAATGGAAAGAGATGATCCGCTGTGGCGACCCCTAACAGGAAAAGCTGAAAGATGATGATAACTTATATGTGATAAAGTTACACTTTTAGTTTAAGCAAATTATGATCAGTAGTGGGAAATTTCAAAACAATATGATTTTGAGAGAAGTTTTTCAATATTTTATAACAATGTGTATATTAATTCTTATGTGGAAACTTTAGAAAATAGGTGTTGAGTAAAGAAATAAAATGAATCATATAATGAGACATGTTTGGCAAATTATTAGCATATTCATTTATTTGTGAAGGAAATGAAGCAATATATTTAGTTAAAGAAGGTATACAGGAAGGATGTGAAAAATAACAACACAGGAGTATGTATCCCTTCAGTACTTAATTAAGCAAATGATGTTATTCTCAATGCAAAAATTATTTACGGGTGAAAAATAGGATTTTAAAGCTGAAGAAAGTATAACAATTATTCAGATGACACCAAACAATGGAACAAACAAAAGTTTTGATGACAGGCTGAAAATAGAAGCTATTTATTTTACTCAAAAATGTTACCATTTTGGTTTGTAGTTTGGAAGTAAAGTAATGGTTCAATAGGGATGAGTTGATTTGTTAAAGAAGTTGAAAGAGGTAGTGGCTGTCTGCTGTTTCATGTGAGTTTTAGAAAGCAATTTTATTTTGCTTAATTCTGTTTTATTAAGAAGTTTAGGCTACACAGGAAGAATATTTTTATTTCCAGATTTTTTAGAGATATAATTGTTAGCTATGTTTATAACCAGTTTTGGTGGATGTATCTTAAATCCTATGAGATGAGGTATTTTATGTAATGTCTGGCAGACAGGTGATCTGCTGTGGTGACCCCTAACTGAGAAAAGCTGAAAGAAGAAGAAGATTATTAGAGAATTATACAGCATTTTATTTCTTTACCTGTTGCATTTTCTGCCCTTGCTGCTTGCCAACCATCAGATCCTATACTGATCAATCAGCCCATTTATTCATTTCACCAGGCAAGGGCCTTATGAGAGAGGTTATCACCAAGGCAGCCATTAGAGGTCGTTCAAAGCTTTTTTGGAAGAGTTTGTCCATGGCACTAACTTTACATGTGCGTAGAAAGGTGCTAGGGAGGGAAAGAGAAAGGGCTGTCCTCAAACCATGCCATGTCACTTCCTCAAGGGACATGCCTTCTAAGCAGCCCTACTGTCTCCCCCTAAGGCATGAGTGGTGGTCCCTCCAGTCTCCACCAGGGAAACTGCAGCCGCCTATGTGCCTCTGAGTATATACAAACCCAACTCTCTACAGGAAAAATGTTATGGAGAAAAGATAAAGAACATCTGGAGAATTAACTAATGAATAAGAATAAAATATGTGATAAGGACATCATTATGTACAATTATGAAATTAAACTGAATTTAAGGAAGATGTTTGAGAAAATAGAATGAGAAGGATGAAGTGCTATACTATGGGGCAAACTTCTAAAGCCAATGAAGTAGCATTGTGGAGGGCCTCTACAAACATGTAACACTACCCTAGACCCTTACAATCAGACTGCCTTCAGATAACATCATGACATAACTCAGAGGGGTTGAGTATGCCAGCCTTATGCAGAAGACAGACTACATCATGTTAAAGTATTGAATGTTTTTATTAGGAGACAACAAAGCTAAGTCTCTTGATGAGTCATTGGATTAGAAGTTAATTAACTGGGAAATGAAGTGGAAATATAGGGCAGTATTTTTATTTAATGGGAAAAGAAAACAGTCAAAAGTTTTTTTAAGAGAAAACTCATTGAAACAGCCTTTGCTCTAGAACAGACTGTTGTGTGGGAAAATGGTGATACTTTCCCATCTTGCTCATACATGTTCTTAAAACCAGTGGCTCTCAAGTTCTCCATTCCTTATGTTAATTTGACCACACAGTCCTCAATCCACTTCTCTTTCACTGGTTCTGGTTAGTAAGCACAAAAGTATTTTTTCATGGAGGCACTCCTCTTAAACTGGTTACATTTATTCCTTCCATTGTATCCTATAGACCCAAGATATTGTGTACCCACAGTTAACTACAAGTGTAACCAATTATCCTCAGACAAAATCTCACTGAAAATTACTTTCCCTTACTATTGTAACAAAGTTGGTTATGCGCTGTGTGCCTTCATCCATCATTCTTTTGCACTGATGTTATAGCCATACTCTTTATTAATCCTATTAGCTGTTACCTGTGGAATTAATTATCCAGAAAGAGCACTGTCACCATATAGTCCCAGCCTACTTTAGCCTCATCCTGCTAGCACTTGATTTTTTGAGGCAGTGTAGCAGATACCTCATGTTTACTGACAACTCACTTCTTCTAACACATACTGATTCCACCTACAAAAGGTGCACCTATTTATCCAAACTTGAGGCTAGCTTGTTCATCCCACCCACTGTTAGTAAACATCACAACGGTACCACATTACCACAACACCACAGCCTTACTCTTACATATGTTGAGGTACTAAAGAAATCTTTGCCTCAGCATTCTAAACCTCCTAGACATCCTACTAGTTTGCCTCAGCCACATAGCACAAATACTAACGCCACACCCACTTCTGCACCCACGTCTAATGTTACTGGGAGACGGCTGTACTACAAATATGGATTCTTAAGGTCCCATAAACCTGTAGCACATTCTACAAATGCCTTAGTCATTGGTCCCTCCACTGTAAGCCATATAGATATGATATTTACTGTGTTGATAAAGATTATGGTGGCTGTTATCTTGCTGGTGCAAGGATTAGAGATGTCACTAGAACCCTTAGAGCCATGCACCATCCCAGATCAGCATATTCTAAAAATGCCTTAGTCATTGGTGACTCCATTGTAAGGCATACAGATATGACACTTACTGGGCTGCCAAAGGATATGGTGACTGTTGTCTTGCTGGTGCAAGAATTAGAGATGTCACTAGAACCATTAGGGCCACGCACCATCCCAGATACAGTCACAAACGTGTAGCTACCTAAGTAGGAGTGACCACCCTTAGGTGTTCAACCTGGAGCAGATGCAGGGAGACACTGATGAGTTCTCTCTTTATGTCTTCTAACATGGCAAGGTCCTGACATTAAACAACATTCTTTCATCATCAAGATTCATGCCTAAATTTAAGGATAAAATAATTATCTTCAATAATTAGCTAGGAAAGTACTGTCATTCTAGGGGGATCCTGTATGTGTGTGCATGTCTCTGTATGGAATGAAATGGTCAATAGACCCACCTGCTTTGTCAGGGATGGCCTGGGATTGCCTGCATCTTTCATCCTTTGGTTTTTGCCTACTGGATAAAGCTTTTGCAATCCACATAATGACTTTTTAGGCAAATTTCTCCTGATGAACATCCCAACATAGGACATTTCCATCTCGATAATATTGAAATAGCACTGCTGAATGCCAGAAGGCTAAACACCAAAAACTCTGAACTTGAGGTCTTTCAGCATTTGTGCAATTACAGAAGCCTGGTGGTTCCATTGTAGTGACAGCACTCCATGTATTTTAAGGTACAATGCCTATCATTCATTCAGAGTCACCCGTACTGTGGGAGAATAGGTTCATAGGTTCATACTAGGCTATCTGCCCTAGGGCATTTATAAGCCTAGCCAGAGTGTGTTTGGCTTTCGCCACCCATTTTAAATGAATTTTGCTATGCCCTTTTTCGAGGTTAGTATACTGTGCCTCTGTCTAACAGTGACACAGAAGTGATACCCGGGGTAAACCTACTATCTCCCATCCACTCATCAAGATTCCTCTTGAAGAGAGTCAATGAGGGACTCTGCCTAACCTGGACTGGGATTTTATTCCAGAGTGGAGGGAGCCTCTGGGTTATGAATCTGTCACTCCAGCATGTCCTATTTATTTCAGTGCTGAGGTTCAAGTCTCTCGAGCGCGTAGCTAGATGGGATTTGGATTTTCTGAGGTGCAGCATGTCCATTAATTCCAGGTTGGACATGGCTTTATACATCAGGCACAGATCGCCTCTGAGCAGGCGGTATGCCACTGAGTAGAGCTGGAGTTTCTTTAACTGGGCAGCATATGGCATCTCTTTCAGCCCTTTGATCCTCTTGGTGAGGTACTTTTGGGGTCTTTCCAGTTGCTGCAGGTGTCTGTTAAGGTACATCCCAAAAGGGGCATTGTACTCAATTATGGGCCTGATGAGGGATGAGTAAAGAGGCATGATGACCTCCCCTGATCTAGATGTGAATCCCTTCATGATTAGGTGGGCTATCTAAAATGTTTTCCTAGCCACGTTGGCCACGTGGTTGTCAAATGAGAGGGAAGGTGGTCCACACAGCCTACCTGGACCTTGCAAAAGCCTTCGATATCAGAAGATCATCCTTCTGATATCCCACTACCTCAAGCTACCACAAAAGTATGTCTACTTATACCAACGTGTAACATATTATAACCAAGTTACCCTGCTAGATTCTATTGTTTGCCCCAGCTAAGCTTGCCAGCAGCAGCCCTCTCCTCTTACTGCTTATTACCTTCCTCTCACTCCCTTTGAACTGCCACCTAGCCTGCACCTTCTCACACTTTGGTCTGGTTCTTCTTTGAGAACCCCTGTGTTCGCGCACTGCACCTCCGCTTCTGCCCACTAGATGTCACCCTATCACCTTCTACACTGATTGTACTTGAATTTTATTTTTGCCTAATTCTCCTATTGTACCTTACCTACTTCTATCCCTTTCCTCCTCTTGAGGTTCTCTCTTATCCTCTCCCCCTCAGACCACCTTCTCTTACCTTGACGCACCTGGCTTTCTCTGATACTTTTTCTTTCCTCCTTGGTCTAATCTGTGCAACCCGCTCCGTTCGCCCTGCGGGCTCACTCCGCTCCCCTCCCTACCCCCAATTCCCACCCACCCCCAGGGGTCCTACACTTATACTTCTCTAGTCACACCCCTTACCCTGTCATCCTATCCTCCTCTTTCCCACCAAACATATCCCCTCCCCTTCACACACCCCATATCCTCCTCCCTCTCTCCTCTTTTACACACTAGCCCTCCTATCCTTTTCTTACCATCTCTCCTCTACCTCTATTACTACTCTTTCTATACCTCTCCACACATTTTCACCCCCCTCTACCTTATAGTTCCTTCTATAGCCTTACCTCCTGTTGCACCTGCATATTATCTTTCTTTTTCATTATATACACATACTTCCTCCTGACTACCCCTAATCTTTTACCTTCTCCCTATAACCATTTCTAACTTACTTACTTATAAAAATGAGTCTCAACCTAGCCACACTGCTTATACTCTCAGTTCTACTTATAACTACTCTCTACTCAACCTACCTCATTACCTTGATAGAGTACCCACTCCATTTTCAGCCTAAACATTCACAAACACATACATCTTCCTTTTACACTTCTCTCACTACTTTCTCTAATGTCAATTCCACCCCTAGTTACTACCTACCCAAATACCATAGGTATTCTCACCTCACCTATACCCTACCCTCAGATAAAAAAATAAGACCTCTAACCCTTCTCAGAATCAAACTCACATCTAAGCCTAATGACCCTACCTTACAAGATGGTGACATTCACCCCAACCCAGGCCCCATATATCCTTCCTCTCAAGCATCTAAACCTTTCACCAAAAATACCCTCCTCATAGGACATCTAAACATACGAAGCATAAACAACAAAGTACCCTACCTAAACACCCTCCTAGATACTCACTGTTTTGACATTCTCTGTCTCTCTGAAACCTGGCTAAAACCAGCCACTAAAGATACAGAAATTATACCACAAGGTTATAATATACTTAGGCTTGACCGTACTAAACGGAAAGGTGGTGGAGTAGCAATACTGTTTAAAAATCATCTTAACATCTCTACCCTTTCAGCCTGTCCAACCCAAGATAGTAAGGTAGAAGCCATCATCACTAAACTTCAACTTAATGCTAAGAAAGCCCTTTACCTCATCTGCATATATTTACCTCCTGGAAACAATATACCAATTGTAGAAGACTTTCTCAGTTGGGTTTCCATTAACTACCCCCAAGAAACAATAATTCTTAGTGACTTAAATATCGACTGGAATACTATCAATACTGACAATCCCACCTCTCACATTAACCTAAACGGTTTTATCCAAACCATTACCTCTACAACTAGGCTTAATATGTCAAGTATGAAACAAACTATTTTAGATTGGATTCTCATAAACAATGTTAACATCACCTACAAAGTCGGGACTATGCCTGATGACCTCAGTGATCATTGCTTAACTTACATTACAAGGGAGAAGACGGACTATCTCCATCTCCCTAATATAAGAAAAATACGGTCCACTAAACACTTTAAAATCGACCTATTTCAAAATGAACTCAGAGCTTGCAACTGGAACCCCTTAAAAACTCTTCCACTTAATGAAGCAGTATCATTCTTTAATTCTACTTTCCTTTGTATTTTGGATATACATGCTCCTGAGCGTACTATTAGAATGAAATCTAAAACAGACCCTTGGCTCTCAAATGAAACTAAAAAACTAATCCTCTCCAAAAATAAGGCTTGGAACAAATGGAGATCCCATAGAATTAACTCTGACTTTCTTCACTTTCGCCAACTTAGAAATCTTACCAAAAAAGCTATACTCACCGACAAAAGAAAGTTCTACTATGAACTACAAGAAACCAACTTAAATAAACCCAAACAGTTCTGGTCCTCAATCAATAGACTCCTTTCACCAGGAACAGCTAAAACTCCCTCCCCACTAAATGCTGACCCAGACACCCCTCTCCAAACTGCAAACACTTTTAATTCATTCTTTACTGAAACTATTCAAACTCTCGCTAGACAATTAAACAATAATAACTTCTATCCTCCTAATAATCTAGTAAACTCTTCTTACAACTTCTCTCTACAACCTATCCCTACCTCTTTCATCTATAAACTTATTCACAAACTGAAACCTTGTACCCCCTCTGATGACAAACTCCCTTCCCTTTTTCTTCAAAAGGCAGCCAAAGAAATTGCTTACCCAATTACTATACTCATAAACAGGACCATCCAAGAAGGTACCATCCCTGATATTTGGAAAATCTCTCATATTATCCCACTACACAAAGGCGGTGACTCTATTGACTACTCCAACTTTAGACCTATTGCTCTTCTTTCTCCTTTAGCAAAAATTATGGAGAAATGTATTCATCAGCAACTTCTACAGTACCTCTCTCTTCACAATATTATAGCTAACTGTCAACATGGCTTTAGACCTCACCATAGCACCACCACTGCCCTCCTTTCCTTTGTAGATACCATTAACTACAATCGCAACAATAATCTTCTCTCTTCTGCCCTATTCATTGACCTCTCCAAAGCTTTTGACATGGTCAACCACTCTTCTTTAATTAGCATTCTTGAATCACTCTCATTTGATAGCCTTGCCACCAAATGGTTTACATCATACCTCAGTAACAGACAACAAGCCATTCTTTGGGAAAACCACATCTCCTCCTTACTGCCCATTACCATTGGAGTCCCTCAGGGCTCCATTCTTGGTCTTCTCCTCTTCTCCCTCTACATAAATGATCTCCACTCTGTAATTCCTCAAGCTACCTGCATTCAATATGCTGATGACTCCACCATCATTTGCTCAGCATCCTCCTCTTCAGATCTCATCTCACTAACTCAAACTATGTTCAACACAGTAGAAACATGGTTCACTAGACGGTACCTACTTCTCAACGCTAAAAAAAACAAACTTCTCCTCTTTACCCCCACCACTCGCACCCCTCCACTAAACTTCACCATCTCTTCAAACAACAACACTGTAATCTCTCCTGACACTACAACTAAACTGCTAGGAATAACCATTGATAACAATCTCTCATTTGACCAACATATAAACAATACTATCAAATCAGTTAACAGAAAAATAGGGTCTTTATACCGCATTAAACCATTTCTTACCCCTTCTACAAGAGCTACTATTGCTCACTCCCATCTAATATCTACTCTCTTTTACGCCTCTCCTATCTTCACCAACCTCAAGAAAACTAACATAAACAAACTAGCAACCTGCTACAATAACATTGCCTGCTTCGCCACTGGTAAACCTTTTAGAACCCATCACTGCCTTAATTTGAAACACTTAGGCTGGCTGGAACTACAAAACTATCTTATTATCTCACAACTCACAATTGCCCACAAACTACTGTACCAACCTAATAACACCCCTATTCTATCACAACTTATACTCCCTTATAACAATCTCACCTCTCTTTGTTCCTCCTGTAAACTTATGACCAAACCCATAAAGGCCCATAACGTAGCTGGTGACTCCCTTTTCACAAACACTGTTGGCAGGGCATGGAATTTGCTGCCCAAAGACTTAACTTTAATCTCATCCCTACCTCTCTTCAAAAAACAAATCAAACTGTACTTCCATAACCACTGGCTTTGTTCCTGTACTACTCCAGGGTAACTTCCCTCTCCCTACCCGCTCTGTACCTTTAACCCTTCTGTTTGCTTAATATTTAGCATCTACCCTGCTTCTTCACCCTTGCTGTCCTACTATGCTCTCTCACCTCCTCTTGACTGTCTTCCTTCTTTTCCTCTCTCATTTCCTGACTCCTGTCCCATCGCTATTATTTATCTCACATTCTCCTTCTACTTCTCTACCCCACTGAGCTTTAACCGTTATCTCTATGGCAAATGCCATATTGCATATCCTTTATGTACTAGGTAAAATTGTTTTGAATCTGATCGAACTTATGTATGATCTCTAACTGTTTGACTTCCGTAATGTATGTTGATTTTATTAACAAGTTGATGTTTATTTCTATTTTATTGTATGTTTTTATTAACAAGTCTGTTCATTTATGTTTTGTTTGGAGCTTTTCTCCCCGGGCCTCTACTGAAAATGGACATATATCCAGCTAGACTAGCCCGGTCAACAAATGTAAAATAAAATAAAATAAAATTGCTATCAACTTGGGTCCCCAGGTCCCTAATTACTTCTTCCGTACTTAATGGATTACCACCTATGTGGTAATTTGTGGGCACTTTGTTTTTGCCAAAGGGGATGACTATACACTTTTTGGTGTTTAGCTTGAGGCCATGGCTCTGGCACCAGTTGTCTGTTTCTATGAGGCCCTTTTGTAGGATGCTTGTGTCAGCTGGAGAGTCAATTATGGCACCCAGTTTGCAGTCATCTGCGAACTTGGTCAGCCACAGTCCTTCCGTGTTAGCCTGTACCTCCGAGAAATATATATACCGAACAAGAGAGGTCCCAGGACTGAGACTTGTGGGACACCACTTGTAACTGGTTTGGAGTCTGTCATGGCTCCAGCAATTCTAACCATGTGGGTTCTGTCCTTGAGCCAGTTTGCAACCCATCTAGTGACATAGGGGTTTATATTTAAGCTGGTGAGCTTATCTATAATGCCTGAGTGGGGTATTGTATCGAAGGCTTTTGCAAGGTCCAGGTAGGCTGTGTGGACCACCTTCCCCTTGTCAATGGCCTTGGTGACTGTTTCAAAGAAATCAACCAGGTTTAAGAGGCAGGATCTGCCCTTAACAAAGCCAAACTGGGTAGGATCCAGTGTCTTTAGGTCCCCAATATCTTTATTTTTGAGGTCCATGATGATCTTTTCCATAGCTTTGCAGAGCAAGCTAGTCAGGCTTATGGGGCGATAGTTTCCAGGATCCGTTGAGGCACCACCTTTGTGGAGAGGGACCACTATTGCTGTACACCACTCTTTGGGTACATATCCTGTAGTAAGGCTGAGATTGAACAGTAGTTTTATGTTTGGGTTTAGTTCTTCTTGGAGTTCATGTAGGATGCAGCCCGGGACACCGTCTGGTCCCATTGATGCTGTGTTTTTTGCTTTGGAGAGGGCAGCTCTTACCTGAGCATCTAAGATGTCAGGGGGGCAGCACTCTGCTGGGATAGATATTTGCCTTTTTGGTGGGGAAGGGGGGGAGAAGTTTGCACTGAACCTGTCAGCTAGGATGTTGGCAATGTCTGTGGGTTCGGTGTATTTTTTGTCATTTTGGACTAATTCTGAGCATATCTGGGAATTCCCACCCAGGTTCCTAACATAACTAAAGAAAGCTTTGCGATTATCCTTAGTGTCCTGTGCAATTTTTCTCTCGAAGCTGGCCTTAGACGATTTTATGAGTGCCTGTAGTTTTTTGCTGATACTGATCAGAGATGCCTTCCCTTTTTGGGATTTTGCTCTATCATGTAGTAGCTTCCTCCTTCTATTGTATAGTTTGTTTATGGCTGGGGTCCACCAGACAGGATGCCTAACTTTGGAGGATTGGGTCTTGGTTTTATTTGGGATTGCATGATCCATGCATTCCTGAAGGTGTTCATAGAATGCATTTATAAAGGATTCTGTGGTCTGGGCCTTATTTTCCACAGGCCCGGGAGCTTTGAAGGATTCCACCTCGGTTTTGAGGAGTGTGAAATTTGCTTTAGAGAAGTTTTTCACTGTGGTTTTCTGGGCAGGGGCTGGGGTTGGGATGTGAATATCTAGTGAGATTAGTTTATGGTCTGATGTTACCAGTGAGGGATACACTTCTGGTCTGGAACATAGAGTCCCCATGTTGGTGATGATCAGGTCCAGTATGTTTTCCCCTCTTGTGGGAGTGGCAACAAGTTGTTCCATAGCATTTGAGTTTATAAATTCTAGGAACCTTCGGGCTAGGGTGTTGGAGCTAGAGTAATGCTCCCAGTCTATGTTAGGGTAGTTGAAGTTGCCCAATATAATGGTGTTTGGAGAGACCTTCATATTTTCCAGTGTTCTCAGGAAGGCCGAGTGAGGTTCCTGGGTTTGGGAGGGTGGTCTGTAGCAGGCTATAAACTAGAAGGCAGTTTTACCCACTGTTAGTTGCACATGGATAGTCTCTGATGCTTCGTGCTGTGCCACCAACCTGGAGGTGTGGGTATTTTTGATGAATATTGATACTCCCCCTCCTTTTGTGGTTGGGTCCAAGTTTTGGGGCCGAAAAACATGGTATGAGGTATAACCTGGTAGTGCTGGGGTGCTCTCGGGAGCCTTGAACCAGGTTTCTGTTACTGCACAGATATCGATGTTCTCCATGCTAAGGAGAGTTTCGAGTGCGTGCATCTTGAGGTTTAGACTTCTGGTGTTGAGTAGCATTACTCTTAGTTTCTTATCCCTTGTGATTGTCTTTTGAGCCTTGCCTAAAAAAGGCACTATGGGGGTGGCAAGAGCCTTTGCCAATATCCAAAAGCCCAGGGGTGACAGGTGCAAGCCATCCCTAACAAAGCATCGCGGCTTGTCGAGCATGTCATCCCATGCAGACAGGCATTGGATCCCCTTTGAATGACACCAATACTTAAGCCAATTGTTGAAATTGATCATCTTGTCTTCATATTGTGTCATCATTCTTGGTGAGGGTAAGATGCTACTCAAGGTCAGGGTCATACTGGCCTGGGCTACATGCTCAGAGAGCTCCTCTATGTCTCTTTTCATGCAGTCCAGGGAGGTATGTCTCAGGTCATTCACACAAGCATGGACAATGACTGAGTCATATTTATACTTGCCTTGGAGTGACCTGAGTGCTTGTGTTATGTGGCGGATCCTAGCGCCCGACAGGCAGCTCACCGTGACCTTCTCCTTGTTCAGCCTGGTGAGTGGGACGTCAGTGTGCCTGACGATAGAGTCACCTATTACAAATGTATCAGGTGTGTTGTTTAGCCTTAAGGGCTGTGACTGTTCGGCACACTGGCTTTGTGAGCTATGTGTTGCACGTGTTTTGTTTTGGGGTAGCGGTTGCTTGGGTGTCTGCTTTGGAGGTCTCTGCTGCTTAGGCAGATTTTTATTTAGAACCTCCGAGTATGTTTTTGTGTGTTTATGTGTTTGGTTTGCTGTTGTGGTAGGTCTATGTGAGACTGGAATTGTAGTGAGTGTGGTTTCCTTCTCCTCCTGACTGGTTACGCCAGTACTGAGTTGAGAGAGCTTAGCCTCCAGTTTGGCTATATGGTTGCATCTCTCACATGTGTTGGAATTTGTTGGGAGGAAGAGAGGGTTGTCTGTGTACATGAGGCAGTTGTAAAATTGCCTCAAGATTCCCAGATTCACCAGCTGGACCGGAGAGGAGATTGACAACTGACCTTTGGACATGCTAGAATAGTATTGGAAATTCCTTTATAATTGAAAAAAAGGGCCATTGGGGAACAAAGTACTCAAGGGGAGCTTGTGAGGGTGTAGTGCTTTTAATTTTTTAGTGCTGACTTATATAATTGCTTTAGTGAGCAAGTGCCAGGCTTTAGAGAGGGAATAGGGTGTTTATTATGAGAACTAGATCAGTTCTAAGGGAAAAAGTGAGCAGACTTTGTGGAGCCGAGAATGGTTTAAACCCAATTAAGCGGCGCTGCCCGATGCTGCGCTATGCGCAAAATCGCGCAAAGCCGTGCTAAAGCGGGTTTTATGCAGGGGAACTTGAAAGAGCTAGAAATTGGCCCAAAACTGCCAATAGACTACCAAATTCTTGTGCTGGGAACACTCCTCCAGGGATAGATAGGCTGCTCCAAGCTCCCCACTGCCACTGGTGAACAAAGAAGCCTCCCTTTATCCAAGAAAGGAAATGGGCAACACAGGAACTTTCCAAAAGTCCAGAATACAGCAAAGCCTGTGTCAGGAAAGACGGGAAATAAGGAACATTTTTTTTTTGCAACAAACAGCAGGAAAATGCAATAAATATGTAACACAGGCTAGCGCACTTGAGGGTGTAGCCTCAACAGGTAAATGCAACAAACAGGACAAACTTTAAAAGTGCAGGTGCAAAAACAACTTTAAACAGTTTAAAACAGTTCAAGAAGCAGAAATACTTGCAGTTTAGCTAGATCGGACAGTCGCCCAGGTAGTAGCAAGAAAAAAAATACTTTTATCAGGTTAGCAGTCACTCTTTTAGCCTCTCTGCTGCTAGCACCACTCTTCAGGACCACGAGGAGCTTGGCTGAGTAGTAACAAGCGCACAAACCGCGCCAAAGCGGGTTTTATACAGGGGGACTTGAAAGAGCTAGAAATTGGCCCAAAACGGCCAATAGACTACCAGATTCTTGTGCTGGGAACACTCCTCTAGGGATAGATAGGCTGCTCTAAGCTCCCTACTGCCACTGGTGAACAAAGAAGCCTCCCTTTATCCAAGAAAGGAAATGGGCAACACAGGAACTTTCCAAAAGTACAGAATACAGCAAAGCCTGTATTTGGACTACTGTAGGTCAGGAAAGATGGGAAACAAGGATAATTTTTTTTTTCTTTTTTGCAACAAAGAGCAGAAAAAAGCAATAAATATGTAACACAGGCTAGCGCATTTGAGTGTGTAGCCTCAACAGGTAAATGCAATAAACAGGACAAACTTTAAATTACAAGCGCAAAAGCACACTAAAGCAGGCTTTAAAGCAGGGGGTTAGAAAGAGATAGGAAATGGCCCAAAACGGCCAATAAGCTACAGGTCACTGGGTTGGAACCACTCCGCAAGGGACAGATAGGCTGCGCAGAGCTCCCCACTCTCACTGGTGAACAAAGAAGCTTCCTCCTATCCAAATAAGGATATGGGCAACACAGGAACTATGACACAACCCAGAGATCAGCAATACCTGAAGACTGGACTATTCTAGTTCAGTAAAGGCGGGAAACAAGGATTTTTTTTTTTTTTTTTTTACAAAGTAGCAGAAATTAGGTACAGAAACACAGTAAATGCTTTAATTCAGCTAGCGCACTTGAGTGTGTAGCCTACCAGTTAAACTAAGCAAAAACAAACTTTAAAAGTGCAAAAAAACTCAGTAATACAGGCAGGAATGCAATAAAACTACTTAGCAGAGCTTATTTAGTTAAAGAAACAGAGAAGTCTATATATACAGAAAAGCAGCTAAAACACACAAACACTTCAGATGCAGTGCAACCTAGACCACTTGAATTGTAGCAATATTAAGGCAATTACAGTTATAATAAATGCTCTAAAATATATTCTGTATTTCCAAAATGTTTGAGAAACACAGTCAGAACACAAGGAGGTTCAGGCAAAGAAAAAAAAAAAGTTTTTTTTTTTTGTTTGTTTTTTTTGAAAGGGAAAAAGGAGAAACAGAAGGCCTTATCAAATGTTCTCGCTGTACTAGGTAGAATGAGCTAATGACACTAGACTGGGAGGAGTGTCACGGATCAGATTTACAGTAAGGGCGGGCAACTGCAAAGCCACCAAGTATAAGAGCAAGACACCAACTGGACGGGAGGGTGGGGACAATAGCCTACAGCCAATAGCACTAGAGAAAGCCACAAACAGATAAAGATTTGTAAAGATACAGAATGCTTTTAACTGCAGACAAATCAGTTACTTGTGCAGATTAGTTAATAGCAATAAAATACATTCGATGTCTAAAAAGCAGACAATAAAAGTGCTATATATTAATTGTTAAAACAATAATCTGTATAAATAATCGAAAAAAAACAGGATACTTATATATCTTGGCTGACAGCTGCGGTCAACAACTCTTATCCACTCTGCTCAGTGTGTATAGACAGAAACCCTATCAAAGTTAGGGCTTAAATACCAGAAGAACAACTTTTTTTTTTACAAGAACAGAAAAGAACCAGCCCCCACTCAGCAGACTATTAACACAATATAGCCAAGTTAAAGAGAGGCTTCAGCTAGAAACAATAGCCTACAGCCAGTAGCACTAGAGAAAGCCACAAACAGATAAAGATTTGTAAAGATACAGAATGCTTTTAACTGCAGACAAATCAGTTACTTGTGCAGATTAGTTAATAGCAATAAAATACACTCGAAGACTAAAAAGCAGAGAATAAAAGTGCTATATATTAATTGTTAAAAACAATAATCTGTATAAATAATCGAAAAAAATGCCTGTATTTATTTGTAACCCTGTTGTTTCTCACAAGATTATACAGGACACAGAGTCTAGTACGGGTTGAAGTCTTAGTTGCTCTTAGCAACATTAATTATCATTGTGGTCAATTTTAGATCCCCATCCTTGACCCCATCACAGCATGCAGAATATGTTAGGGAGTTAGTAAAGTTAATGCCTTTCATATGGATGACTTCAACTCTCTTCTCATAACCTGGCAAACATATACTGACAACAACAAATATGCCCATAGATTTCTGGTCTTTGTAAATACCAATACACTTGGCCAGATTGCCATCTACACCCCCATAGATGTTAATCTTGTTGATTTCATCCTTACTAACATTCTACTCAACTGCACCACCCTGCTTGTTTTCTTTGAAAACCAACTTTGTAGCCCCTGATAACTTCTCTACTTTCATGGATTATTTACTATTTACTGATCTTAATGATAACTACAAATAGTACAGCTCACTAGCAAACCCTGTACCTGAGGCTAATGCCCACTCCTCTAAATTTTTTTTCCCTCTTGGATAGATGCATTGAGACATCCATATCAATCTGGCATAAGCATAATGGCCAGTTTAAGGGTAAAACCATAAGGTGGAACTACCATAGCAATAAACTCCATAAGAAAAACGTTTAACAATCACTAAAATATGTCCACTTTGCCATTATAAAAAGAATTTAAAACTATCTCTCAAACTTATCATTAGGAAACATAAGACCATTTATGAGGTTGCAACTAATTTAAAAGACAACCATAAGACATTATTCAAATTTAATAGGAAGCTTAAAAATAACCAACAACTCTGCACTGAAAATTTCTTCAATGGTAGTACCTTGTTTGAGTGCAGGAACATTACTAATATTCTTTCAGACAAATTATTCTCCAACTTCATTTCACCCACTCACCCCTCTGTCCTATCCATTCCCCCTCACAACACCCTTTCCTGCAATCAATTTGGGACAAGTCCTTTTGGCACTTTCCAAAATTAAAAATACTACTTCCATGGGTCCTGGCAATATCCCTGGATTTCTGTTGAGAGGCATAAAATCCAGCCTAACAAAACACCTCCATCTAAAGTCTCTCCACAAGTTATGTCATCCAGGTATGGAGAATGGCATTTGTGGTGTCCTTACATAAAGATGGTTCCTTTACTGACCATGGGAGTTATAGGCCTATTACTATAAGTCATAGTAGTTGCAAGGTCGTGGAACATATTACGCTTAGCTAATAAACTCTGATATGGCTGTCCTTATGTCCTTGGGTGTGCATCAGTTCAGTTGTGAGAGAGGCAGATTATACCTGTTCAATCTGGTTAAGGTCTTTGAAAGAGTTTCTCAGTATAGACTGCTTATCTGCTCCTTGCCAAGGTTTTAATACTATCTCTCATGCTGGGATTACTGACATATTCTCCTAACTCAACATTAGCCCATACATAGTTCACAAGATGGGTAGCTGACTGTCTGACATAATCTATACTATTAAGGTTGATGGTATTTGCCCCAGACAGAAAAATGTCACCAGTGGTGTTCCACATGGCTCTCTCCTGGACTCCTTTCTCTTTGGTATATATTTCTCTGACATAAAATCTGGTATCAAGGGACTATGGCTAATCTAGTTTGCTGCTCATTGCAAACTGAGGGCAGGTACCACATCTCATTCTGATACTCCCATTCTACATCATGGGCTAGATAAAATAAACATTTGATGGAATAATGATAGGTTTACCCTCAACACCAAGAAATACAGCATAAGTTTATTTTGTAAATTAGTATCACCATTGCTTATCATATAGACAACATTCAACTTCAATTTGGCACAGTCATCAGGGACTTTGGTACGTATGTTGATAACAGGCTCTCTTTTGACTGCCACATCTCTGTGGTGGTTAGAATTTACTTTTTGCGGTATCTCATCTAGGTCCAAAAAGGCTGTAGTCCATCTTTATTTGTCCTTTATGAGGACGTTTGAAAGAACTGATGACTGTAATATACTGGAATTAAATGGAAACAAATGCATGAGACTGGAATGAATGTCTTTATTTGTTAATTACCCAAACTTGTGCTGAACAGGTGCCAGTCTCTCCTTTATGGGCCAAGTCTTTTTTGTACTTTTCAGAATGAATTCTGCACATGCTGTAGTTCAGTTAAGAATGCTTTGTTAGACATTAATAATATTTGAATACTGTCTTCAATAACAGTGTGGAAAACAATAACAGTCTAGAAATTCTGGAATGCTAGATAACAGTAACAGTCCTGATAAATATATCCAAAGTTTCTGCATGTATATTCTGATTCTCCTGAATAGCATTAAATAAAAACAGTGTTTTATTCCTGAATAGTATGGATATTTGACCTGACTTCTGTACTCATTATTGAGTGCCTGTACTGCAAAGACCTTTTGCATATCAGTCCAAAAGCTAACTTATGTAACTCAACTGACTGTATCTGAAGTATTTCTTAATAATACTAAAACCCTGTAATGTTTTACATGCCTATTTAGCCTTGGTTTCCAAGCCTTGTCTTGCATGTGTCTCACAGTCTATTCTTTATCTAGCATTCCATTGCAAGTACACATATCTTTCCCTTGAAAAAGAAACATTCTGTGGCTTTCCCTGAGAACTATTTCTGCACATCTCACCCTTAGCCAGCAAGATTATCTTTTCCTTTCTACGAAACTGTCATTCCCTGAAACTGAATGCATACATAAAAACACAAGTCTGACTCTATATTTTAGACTTATTATTCTACCTTAATGTACTATAGTGAACTCACTAAAAATACAGTGAAAACCTTCAGTCTAACAACCTTCATGAAATATAATGCACCCTTTGTCATGTACCTAGTTAAGCACACAAACTAGCTTGAAATACGTCAACATTTCCTTACAAAAAAGATCTCAGACCTCAATACCCTTAGCTACCCTGATAGATCAAAGCCCTGTCCCACTATTCACTGTCATACAGATCAGTGGGTGAAGACAAACAATTTCAGAATTAGTATATATTCCTCCAATGAGAATTTATTGTCTGCTGTTTCAGGCTTATATTATTGAGTCTCATACATACAAAGGGAACCAGTAAAATCACCGTAAACTTGCTTCCAGTGTATGGCAAAAGCAGTAAAGTCAAGTTATTTTAAGGGAGGTGAGTAAAACATCCTAATCCAAAAACTTTGCTGTTGAATAATAGGACAGTGCACCATGGCAGTGTGAATAATTCATATTTTACCCATAGTCAGGGGTGTTTGGTGGTCACGTGGGTGTAGTCTGGATAATCAGAAACCCCTACATGAGTAAAAAAATGAAATGCCTACAGCCCCGACATAGCAATTTTTAAATAGGAAAAATTTACCTTTTTTAAAAAGCTCTATCATGTCATTTTCACATCATATGGGTTTCTGTCTGTGTGTTTGTTTAGTCTGGGTCTTACACTATGTCTCTATTAGATAGAGGAAGCTTGTAAACTCTTGACCATCAATGTATATGTTCGATGTTTGAAACTTTGAACATTTAAATTCGATTATTTAATGTTCAAAGTTTTCAAACTTCGAACATATAATATAGACCCCATTATTTAATGTGCTAACCTACGCTATAGTGCATCATCATTTAATATACTAAGCTAAACTTCCAGTTAAAATATCAAAACATATCTTGGACTTAGAAAATATATTATAATGAAATGTATTTAAAATTTAAAATGTTTAAAATTAATTAAACAATTCATCGCACGCTATCTCATGCTCTGCGGGGGATTTTACACCCTGTATTTTACTAAATTCAACATCTCTAGGGCTGTATTTGATGTTTTTCATATTTTTTTTGATGCTTTTAAATTTATCTTGCCAAGCTTTTAAGCTTCAGTAGACACTTGATTCACAGGAGTCATTCAGACCAGGATGCTTATATGCATTTAATCTGCCAGAATATCTCCAATTCTTCCAACCTAAACCCATAGATTCCCCTCTGATATAATTTGACACATGATCTATCACTAGATATTTAAATGTATGGTCTGTTTCTGTCGATATGTGTTTTGCTAAAGCATTATCCAGCTTCCCTTTGCTGATAGCATACTGATGTTCGTAGATGCATTCACGGAATCTACGTTCTGTTTTGCCTATATAATAGGCAGAGCATTGTTGGCATTTGGCAAGGTAAACAACAAACTTGGAATTACAATTTAATTTATTTCTAATTCTATATGCTGTGTTATTAATGCTGAAAGATGTTGTCACTTCTATGTGCTTTTAACCAAAAATTTGCCTATATCACTTCAGAGTATCTATTGTCAAAAACAATCTTCTCCTCCCAAACCTTGAATACAAACTACCACTCATAATGCCAGGTAACTCATTTTACAAACCTTCTTCAAAAAGCTTAAAATAAACTGTGTAGACTTATAACTGCTTCTCACTCATGTTGCTGTCCACTGCATGCACACTTCACATCACTGAACTGGGCATCTACCCATTTTCATGGACCTTCTATAATCTTTTTTGTCCACCAATGGATAGTAAACGTCATATAAATGAAAATTATCACCACCTAAGAACGAATCCTCCCTCCTAGCACAATTATTTTTGTAGAGCCACACTGTACTATCACTATCACACAGCTAGAATTCTATAAACTAGGGACATTAGTCTGGAATTTAATTTCTTCTAACATCTGCAACCAGTTCACACCTGTTTGTTTTAAAACATCTCTTGTAGACCATCTTAAATTCACTGCCATCTATTCTTGCTTTCAGCATAACTCTACCTGATTAGTCTGTATCTTACTATCAGCTATACTTCTCATCTTCTAGAACCCTATACAATAATAAAAAATTAATACAAGATAATTGCCTAACAAGATAATATAAACTGTAGTAAAATTGTACTAAGAATATGCTAAAATGTACTTCTCATAACTATACAAAGATTCTATGAATATACAGTGAATATAAAAAGTTTACGCACCCTTGTCAAAATGCCAAGTTTTAGTGGTATAAAAAATGAGACCACAATAAATCACTTCAAAACTTTCCCTACCTTTAATGTGATTTATAACCTGTACAATTCAATTGAAAAACAAACAAATCTGTTAAGGGAAAAAATATAAAAAATAAAAAAAACGTGCAATAAGCTGCTTGCATAAGTGTACATACCCTTAAACTAATACTTTGTTGAAGCACCTTTTGATTTAAATACAGAATTCTGTCCTTTTGAGCACACACCTGCCATCAATTAAAGAGACACTGATTAACCCCAAATAAAGTTCAGCTGTCCTAGTAGGATTTTCCTGACATTTACTCAGTTAACTGCTACACCAAAAGCCATGATTCGCAGAGAGCTTACAAAGCATCAAAGGGATCTCATTGCTGAAAGGCATCAGTCAGGAGAAGGGTACAAAAATGTACACAGCATTGTTTATACCATGGAATACAGTGAAGACAGTCATCAAAAAGTGGAGAAAAAGTGGAGACAACAGTGGTGTTGCAAAGAACTGGATGTCCCTCCAAAATTGATTAAAAGACAAGACACAAACTGGTCAGAGAGGCTACCAAGAGACCTGCAGCAACACCGAAGGAGCTGCAGGAATTTCTGGCATGTACTGGTGGTGTACTACATGTGACAACAATCTCCCATATTCTTCATATGTCTGGGCTATGGGATAGGGTTGCAAGATGGAAGCCTTTTCTTACACAGAAAAACATCTAGGCCCAGCTAAAATTTTCAAAACAATACATCAGGTCTCCCAAAAGCATGTGGGAAAATGTGTTATGGTCTGATGAGACCAAGGTTGAATGTTTTGGCCACAATTCCAAAAGGTACATTAGGCTCAAAAACAACACTTTGCATCACCAAAAGAACACCATCCCCACGGTGAAGCATGGTAGCGGCAGTATCATGCTTTGGGGTTGCTTTTCTTCAGCTGGAACTGGAGCTTTAGTCAAGGTGGAGGGAATTATGAACAGTTCCAAATACCAGTCACTTTTGGCCCAAAATCTTCAGGTGTCTGCTAGAAAGCTAAGGATGAAGAGGAATTTCACCTTTCAACACAACAGTGACCCCAAGCATACATCCAAATCAACAAAAGAATGGCTTCACCAGAAGAAAATTAAAGTTTTGGAATGGCCAGCCAGAGCGCAGACCTAAATCCAATAGGAAATTTGTGGGGGTGACCTGAAGAGGGCTGTGCAAAAGAGATGCCCTCACAATCTGACAGATTTGGAGTGCTTTTGCAAGGAAAAGATGGTAAATATTGTCAAGTCAAAATGTTCCAAGACTGAATGCTGTAATTAAATCAAAAGGTGATTCAACAAAGTATTAGTTTATGTGCACACTTATGCAACCAGTTTATTGCATGTTTTTGATTTTTTATATTTTTCCCCTAACAGATCTGTTTGTTTTTCAATTGAATTGTACAGGTTATATGTCACATTATTTATTGCAGTCTCATTTGTTTATATCACATAAACCTGGCATTTTAACAGGGATGTGATAACTTTTTATATCCACTGTATGTGCCTAATTTAGTCTTTGTGCATTTGAAAAAAAATTTTGAACATAATTAGATACTGAGACAGAGTCCAAAAGAATTTATAATCAGAGTAGTATGGTACCTGGAGCTTTGAGGACTTGCCAAAACAGTGATTACAAAAGATGACTTTTACAATACATCCAACAGAATATGCAAATGCAGAATCATGAAAGTCTTCAGAAGTGATGCACTGAATTTGGGATAAGTGCAAATTAGCTTTGTATGCCAGTTTATATCTTCTAATGACAGAGTCACTACTCAGTCCTGGGTCATCCCTAGCAACTTTAACATTGATAGAAGCTCCATCTGTGTTTTGGCCAATGTACTCCAGGCATTAATTTCAGGAATGCTCCAAGGCTTGCAGTACTTGAGATGATCTGCAGGTGGAGCACTCCACTACACTGATGTTGTTTATTTATTTTATTTTTATTTTATTTTATTTTACATTTGTTAACCGGGAAGATCCAACTGGACCAGGTCCATTTACAGCGGAGGCCCGGGGTAGAAAAGCTTCGGCATTTAGTTTAACAAAACAATGCAGCATAAATAGTTTACCAAAAAGATACAACATGTATAGTGAACACTGTAATTATACAACATATTAGGGAAACAGAATAAGTAATAAAAGAAGCTGTAAGAAGAATGGCAGTAACAGTTATACAGTGCTGGACAGTCATCACGAGAAGAAATGTGTCAAGCATTTCAACAGCCAGTAGTGTGACATACATAATTCAGTGTTGGGAGGGTGGCATAATGGTTAAGGTGTTTGCCTTACAAACACAAGGTACAAGGTTTGAATCTCACAGGAGATAATTGGCTAGGCTTAAAATGGCTCACAAGGGCAGTTAGCCTAGTACTAATCTACGAACATATGTAGTATGCAGGTGAATAGAAAGTAAGAGGGGGAGATAGAAACAGTGAGGGTAAGTTCCACTGGTGGTGGCAACATACACTGAGGTGCAGAGTGATAAAGCCCACACTGTGACCTAGTACATTTATTCCTTTCTCATCCTTCTTAATATTCAGGAAATGACTGCCAACTCAGCATAAAGTATTAATCTTCTCATAAATGCATTATAAAGTGGCCTTCCTGTACCCTGTGTGTTGTCAGCCACAGTAATGTGGGCATTTTATAGTTTCTCCTATGATGCCTGCAGTATTATAACTGGCATATAGATGATGATGTATTGTTGAATGGCTTCAGACTATGAGTGTCAACCATGTGGGCTTATAAAATGTCACAATGTGCCATTCAGAATGTTTCAAAATTGCATTACCCATTCATGGCATAGAACATTTTCCAAGCATTTTTCTTTGTTTGGGTAACTCCATTTCACCCACATACTCTGCCATCTCTAAATCATTCAGAGGGGCAGCCTGGTATAAAAGGATCAGGCAGCAGTACATCATAGTTGAGACCCTCTGTCTTACTTTCCCACCCGTGTTAGAATCAGGACCACTGTGTGTATATGCCTTGTGAAGGCTACTACATGGATGTATCTCAACAAGGATATGGTGTGCCTCCATTTTATTTTATCTGTTTATTTATTAAATATTATTAATATAGTAAGTGTCAATAACTATTAGTCACAGAGCCTGTGACTGGAAAGAGCATGGCTAACTCACACTATCAATTAAAAAAATAAATGGTAAAAATAATTCTAGCAAGCTTTTCTTCATTATCGGTATACCTAAAAAATATCCTTATTTGATAGTGAAAGTTCTGCAGGGCTCTCCAACAGCTCTGTCAATGAAATATTGTGAGATAATAGTATATTTACCTTCAGCTGCAGTAATGCAGTTATCACAGCAGTCCATAAGGTAAATTGTACTCAAAGCATCACAAATTATGTTTGCTCATGTTGTAATCATAGATGGAGACCAATGATTCTAAAACTAGTGAAACAAATATCCCATAAAACAATGGGATATGCAGTTATGAAGTTTATCACATAGTGCAAAACTATAATCTATTTTAACTGTAACAGTAAGAAAGCGAGTATACTTGCAATGAATTTTACCTAACTAGAGAAGAAAATTTTTCTTTGGAAAGGACTTCCTGACTACTGACCAAAATGCACTTGATCAAAATCTGGGACAAAGAAAAGGAAATGCATTCAGTTTGTCTTTTGATCCAGGACCTATAAATCAACTTTTTGTGAGGGGTGTCCTCCTGAAATATTACACCTCAATATGGGGGGGGGGATTGCTTCCCTGCACCATCAGACGTAATATAACAAATTCTAAGTGTGTGATTTGGACACATGCACTTTTGTGCACTTGGCTGTCATGCCTGTAAAGGTCATACAGTTCATCCAGTGCACACGGCAACATATATGGTGTAATGTAATGTCATGTGTGTCATAAAATGCCATATTACAGCAGGAGCCAGCTAGTTAAAACTGAAGCTGCACATGAGTCAGAGCCATGATGCAGAGCAATAAAGCCCATATTGTCACTCAGACCACCCAGGAATGAGAACTGACTCTGGCACTAGGAGAACCACTGGAGGAGGATAGGAATGAGTCAGCTGACCAATCCTGGGGTAAGGAAGGCAATCTGGCCAGCTGCAGCACTGACAGATACTGGATAAAGAGGTACCTGACTTGCATTATATACTATCCTGGGACACTGCTTCTCTTTGTTGTGTTACTTCCATGCAGTAGCCTTCAAGGGCTATGTGTCAGAATGCACCCACAGAAGAGTGTACTCCACACTGTAGCATTTGTGGACATACATTAATGATGTTTGAAGTAGGGCTATGGAGTAGAAACCCTAATGGTTGTCTGGATGATGACTGAACCCATCTCCCACACTGCACTGATAAAGCATGTACTGTTGATCATGGAATATGCTAAAGGGTTAGGAGGCACAAGGGTCAGAAAACTACAAATAAAAAAATTCAAGCTGAATCTCTTATCAGTTATTTTCTGTAGTACATATTTATTTATCACATATTAAATTATCCTTTGCTAACCCCAAAATACCCATTAAAGACAGATTGCTTCAAGGATAACATTGACATTCTTGCCTTGTTAAGAGACTGGATCAGAAGCACACTGCAAGATGTTGTTCCAAAGTTCATGGGAGATTAGTAGGCTAATGAACCCAGGGGGCTTGTTTAAGCCTACTCATGCTTCACAAATGCAAATGACAAATTGGGATACCCTAACAGAGATAGGTGCCATGCCAGGGACGAATGTTCAATTCCTATCCACTAGTCCACCTTACTCTTAAATTGGGTTAGGGAAGAACTCTGATTTACATGGATTAGGAGCCTGTTCTAGAAAAGGAATAATCTCTAAGACACATATCTATCCCTCCAGCATGTCCTGTTTAGGCCGAAGAGGAGGTTTATGTCCCTAGATCAGGTAATTCTGAAGCTTTTTTTGTAGATGGGCAACAGCAGATTGGGATCTGAAGATGCTCTGAAGGTCAGGCATAGATTGCCTTCTAGTATTCTGTAGGAGACCGAGTACAGGGATAGGGCTTTGAGGTGGTCCCCATTGGACATGTTGTTTACATTCTGTGCTGTTTTTCTGAAAAACTTCTGTGGATACCCCAGTTGTTATAAAAGCTTGGTCAGATATATACCAAAGGGGGTGTTGTATTAATTAAATGATCTAATGAGGGGCGAGTATAGTGGAACAATGACATCCTTGGTCCTCAATGGCATGCCCTTGCTTATAAGTTGCCTAACATAAAATTATTTCTTTACTACCATAGATACATGATGGTCAAAGGTTGGGTTAATGTCCACATGCATTCCCAAATCCATAACCATCAGATTTAGAGGTGCATTACCAATGTGGTAGTTTCCAGGGGTAGCCATCTTCTCAAAGATACTATTATGCATTTCTTGACATTGACTTTTAGACCGTAGCTCTGCTCTGACACCAGCTAGCAGTCTGTGTCAGGCCTTCTTGGAGGGTATTCATGTCTTTGGGAGATTCTATAACTGTGCCTAGTTTGCAATCATTTGCTAGAAGAATGTGATGTTGGCCTTGACTTCAGAGAAGTAGATGCTAAAAAGGAGTGGCCTCAGCACTGACCCTTGATGAACACTGCTAGTGACTGACCTTTTTGTAGAGATAGACTCCCCAGTCCGAACTTCTTCGGTCCTATCTATGAGCCAGCTGGCTATCCAGTGAGTGACATAGGGGTTTATGCCTAATTCTGTGACTTTGTCTATAATGCTTGAGAAGCGTATTGCATTCGACACAATACACTACAATGCTTGACTAGTGTATTGTATCGAATGCTTTGGCTAGGTCAAGTTATGCAGCATGTACCATTTCCCCACATCCTTTACTTGGTGACCTTCTTGAGGAGGTCCACCAGGTTGAGTAAGCATGACCTGCCTTTGACAAAATTACATTAGGTTGTATCCAGTGTCTAAAGGTTTCCTGTGTCATTATTTATCATTTCTATGATAATTCTTTCCAAGGCTTTGCATATGACACTATTCAGACTTATGGGTCTGTAGTTACCCAGGTCCATCCTTGTGCAGAGGAATGACAATTCCAGTCTTCCATTCACTATACCAGTCTGGAGGGTATGGTAAATAGTGATTCTAGGGGTTCACATAAGTCATGGAATATTATTGGGGCCCATCAATACAGTATTTTGGCCTTAGGGAGTTCATGGAGGAACTGTTCCCTAGTGATAGTAGGGAGATTTATGGTTGAGGGTATTTCCAGAGGGGTGCCTAGGGGGAGAAGACAGAAATATTGGAGCTAAACATGTTGGCCAGTAATTTTGTCATACCCTCTGGATCAGTATAGGTGGCTCCATTTACAATGCTGGACATTGCACTTTCTAATTTTATATTTGGATTTCACCAGGCTGGCTTGTTGCTTGAGTTTGCCCTACACTTATTCCAGGTAGGGACAGCTGTCTCTATGTAGCCATTAACATGATTACAGAAGGTTTTCCTGAACAATTCCACATAGGCAGCAGTGTTCTCAGGGTTTGGAGGCCTTGAAATGCCACTAGGGTGTCACTTAGTAGTAAGAAGTTTGCATTAAAATAATTCATGAAAGCTCTAGGGTTAGCTGGAGTTCCAGGTTTTATTTTTATTTCAAATGTGACAGCTTTATAGTCTGACCTGCAAGGTGATGACATTACACTGGGAGGTGGGGCTGCAATGTTTTCCTATATTTGTGAGGACCAGGTCAAAGATGCTAGCATTCCTAGTGGGCATACGGACTAGCTTGTTCAGTGTGTTTATGTTTACAAAGTCCAGGAATCTTTGGGCCTTCATGTTTAGGGTCATGTTTAGGATCATGTATAATTCCCAGTTTATAGTGGGGTTGTTAAATTCGCCCATGAATATGGTGTGGGGTTGAATGGGGAGTGTCTCCAGTATTTTTAAATATATGTTATCAGTTTCATGGGTCATAGAGCAGGATCTATAGCTTGCAAGGATATGGTATGGGACTTTGCCTATGGCAATATGGACGTTGAAAAGCGCAAAAGAGTCATACTGTTTGACCTTTTATCCTTTCTTGTGCAGTAACTGGTCTAAATGTGTGGAAGGTATTATAACCATTCACTGCCAGGGTGGTGTCTATGGCTTTAAACCATGTCTCAGTAACTGCATAGATGTGTTCATTCTCCAGGGTGAGGAGAGCATGCAGGGAGCAAAGTTTCTTGTGTAGACTCCTGACACTATGCAGTAGCATCTTTAGATTTTCTTGGGTTGGTTTTGCTATATTGAAAGATTTATCAGGTCAGTAATGCCTACAAAAGGCACTATGAAAGTGGACAAGGTTTTGGCCAATAGTCAGAAGCCTATTGGGCAAAGCAGCATGGACTGTCAACCATATCCTCCTAGCCTAATAAATATTGTACCCCCAATAAATGACACCAAAAACTAATTCAATTATCTTCTGATCATACTGTGACATCATCATTGGAAGATGGTAGAATGCTGGTCAGTGCTTGGCTCATACAAGTCTAGTATTCCCTGGTGGGAATCAGATGAAAGTTGTTAAAATGTAGTACAGGTACAGCTTGTCACCTTGAAGAATTTAGAACACATTTATAAAACGTGATAAAACATAATAAATAGACTCAGTATTCAGACTCATTCTACTCTTTTTAGTATTAGCATTTGACATTATTGCATAATTTCCAGTTAGAATTTCCCTTGAATCTACTTAATAACTTACTCTGCAAATGAAGGTATAATTTCTATTGTCACATTACAGGTCTCATACATTTGGGGAGTAACTGTCTGCTGTGTCACCATTGGTCAGCTGTGTTTTCAGGTACAAAGAAAGCAGCAAAGTAAACTGGCCAAGAAAACAATTTTCTGTCAAACCATGTATCATGATTATCAAGCCAAGGAAAGACTTACGCAGCAGGACTGTACAAAAGCTCCACATTTCAGTTTTTGTGTAATCTATGCCCAGGAGGAATTGCATAGTACATTGGCAATTCAACTTCAGGTAAATCCCAAAAAATCTGATTTGTGAAATCTGAGCTTATTTTGGCAAGTCAGTACTGAGCAAACCACTGAATCATGTTCAAGCTATAAATCTTTAATGAGTTCCATACACATTGTCACCCATGGACAAACAGAATAAGACCTCTCCCTACAAATGTGTTATCTCAAACTCTGAAAGATCGTCTCCCAGGTTGAACGCTCCTATTTTGCCAAGTACAGCTCAGCATTTTCCTGACTCCCATTACATACTGTGAAATCCATCCATCCATTCATAACCCCTTTTTTCCCATTTCTGCATGTGAGGCCAGGTACCGCATAAATAATGGCCATCATCTGGAGCCAATGTTCACACCATGGAGTAGCTACCCTGACACAGTTGTTCTTCTGTTCCACACACATGTACACACACGTATAGCCAATTTAGAGTGCCAATCCAACTATAGCATGCCTTTGGACACTAAAATAAAATGAAAACAAAACTGCTCATTTTATCTTGCATTTCTTGCTCACCTGGTGTAATATTTCCTTCCTTTAGTCTAATGATCTAGTACCTCTAAAAACAAATCTCCCAACCTCCCAGCATTATATCATAAACTAGCTCTAGCAATGAGGTTAGATGACATGCTGGAATTTCTTTCTAATCAGAAGGAGATCCAATGCAAATAAAAATGATGGTAGATGTGTGTCACTACATATCCGTCTCCATCTGCAGAATGCATGGCTATTTGTTCAGACCAGTCATTCACATATTTAACATTAAAGTTCATAATATTCAGGTTGGAGTTGAGTTTAGCTGATCCATCTCAAGATTGTGGCAAATTGGCAAGGTCTAATATACTTCTTTACTCTACCACAGCAAAACTTGTATTTTGTTT
This sequence comes from Protopterus annectens, assembly GCF_019279795.1. NCBI lineage: Eukaryota > Metazoa > Chordata > Ceratodontiformes > Protopteridae > Protopterus > Protopterus annectens. The sequence goes on from NC_056726.1 coordinate 307,803,335, forward strand.
TCTTATCATACCCATAACATGCTCATTTAAGAAATCACATCTGCAAAGGATTATCTAAAATTCTTATCATAGCTTAATGACTAAAGTATCTGGCTGGCCTTTACAATGCATGGATTTGATTGTAGTTATCTGGCTGTGTGATTTAGAAATCAGTTTTGCTGTGAAATGCACAGAACAGAATGAAACTATCAAGTACAGTTGTTCATAACGTACAACACAAACTTTAGTACTCAGTAATTTTTAATGCAGTTTAGCTAAAACAATATGCAGTATCACATAAGTATTTTTATGTGTATGTATACTGACAATGGCTCAGAATGCAAGTGCTCTTGTGAAAACTCTTACTAAATTTAGAAATATTACAGGTTTCAGTTTTATAAATGAGGGCACTCTATGCCAAATTACTTTCAAGTAGCGTTTTGTACGTCTTACCTTTGCACTGTAGCTACAAATGATGCGTAAATCCAAATGACTGTGAGTGATGTTTGCATCTGTCAAAGTGATTTTACCAGCTAAGTATATAGGCTCAAAATCAAAGATAACTCTCAGAAAATGTAAGAAATGAGCTGCTAAAAATTACTCAAATTACTCTTAATAAAACCACTTTTTTCATGCAGTGGGTCTTTTATATTTTTTCTTCGACTAGACACTTTTTCATGTCTATAAAATGACGTGAAACTAGAAATGAGCATGCAATTTTTACAGTCTGGTATTGCAAAGCACAATTTCCAGAAACTACAAGTGGAAGATAAATGCACCTTTTAGTGTTATAAAAGGTAGGGTTCTTCTTTCTCTTCAACTTTGTCCCTGCCTGCTGTTGAGAATCTGTCTGCAAAATGATAGGTTCATTATCTAGTAATGGTGCTAATGGTCACAAATCTCAACTGTTATGTTTATTATTTCTTTAAAAAAAGGCTATCTACTGACAAATGGGCTAGTATGTACTACAGAAGATACATTTGAAAGAATAACACTGGCAGCATTTGTTTCACAAATATTTGAATATTCAGAATGAAGCAATACCCAAGAATTGCTTAGAATACTTGGTTGAA